>NW_024737097.1:15032906-15051791 GCF_018991925.1 Homarus americanus
CTAGAAGTTACGTATTGCTTATTAATAGGATTTTACTTGAATTAATAGGATTTACTTGCATTAATAGGATTAACTTGTAATAATAGGATTTATTTGCATTAATAGGATTAACTTGCATTAATAGGATTTTACTTGTTATTAATAGAGTTTACTTGCATTAATAGGATTTACTTATAGGAATTAATAGGATTCATGTGTTTACTGGGGGAATAATCTTATGCTTGACGAATTTTCATTGGTTCTGGTTATTTTCAAGGACAGTACCTAGGTTAGGTTAGGTTAGGTCTTTTGTGTCTAATTAACCCAACTTGTCTAATCTGGATCTGACTTAGGATGTTTTTTCGCATGAGGGGGATTCTACGCTTCAAAGACCATTAGTGTTTTCTGGTGGTTTCTAAGCGATTGTTGTTTTCTTTTTTCTGTTCATTCACCCCATATGTGAGCTACCGACCAACTGATGTATGTTTCCGGAGAATGAGGATATATTTTGCTTAATAGTTACGTTACACATTCATTAATCCTAACCTAACCTAACCTAACCTGACATAACCTTTTCATTTTGAGTTTAATTCACATTTAAGGTCTCAGAATATAACACAATGGTAAGGGAGATTTATCGCTACATATCATGACCTGTTGACTTTACCGCTATAAAGAGGAAAAAAAGCTAAGTTGCTAAATGTAGCGACACTAAAATGGGTGTTGTAATTGTGATTAGATGGTGTGTATTAAATAGTATGGTTAGATGGTGTGGTTAAATAGTATGTTGGTGTGGGTTAAATAGTATGGTTAGATGGTGTGGTTAGGTAGTGTGACTAGGTGGTGTGGTTAGGTAATGTAGTTAGATAGTGTGGTTAGATGATATGGCTTAGGTAGTGTGGTTAGATTGATTTGATGGTGTGGCTGCAAGATGTCCCAGATGGTGTGGGTGGTAAGTGGCTTTGTGCTGTGACAAGGCTGTAAAGCCAGATAGCGTAGCAGCATGGCATGGCTAAGGGGTTACAGCTGAATGGTGGTGTCAGGTTATGAAGCCAAGTATGGGTAAGATGTGGCTAGAATGAGTGTGGCAATGTGGTTAAATAGAGGTGGTCCTAAAGTGTGGCTTATCACTATCATGCCTTATAAGGTATTATGAGGAGGGAGGAGGAGGAGGAAGAGGGGAGGAGGAGGGAGAGGAGAAGAGGAGAATAGCAGAGGACAGGAGTGTAGAGGGTGGCTGTGGGTGTGGCTGGGTGGCGGTGATTATCAGTTAAGGAAAAGGTACGTGTGTGTGTGTGTGTGTGTGTGTGTGTGTGTGTGTGTGTGTGTTGTGTGTGTGTGTGTGTGTGTGTGTGTGTGTGTGTGTGTGTGTGTGTGTGTGCGTGTGTGTGGTGTGTGTGTGTGTGTGTGTGTGTGTGTGTGCGTGTGTGTCTGTGTGCGTGTGTGTGTGTGTGTGTGTGGTGTGGTGTGTGTGTGCGTGTGTGTCTGTGTGTGTGTGTCTGTGTGTGTGTGTGTATTAGGCAAGTTATGACGTCTTTGTGTGATTGCGTATTTAAGAGAGAGAGAGAGAGAGAGAGAGAGAGAGAGAGAGAGAGAGAGAGAGAGGGAACTGGAGGTCAGGACTGGGGTGGACAGACGAATCAGGTAAGAATCAAGGTAGGGAGTGGGGGGGGGGGGATGGAGAGGGGAAGGTAGGGAGGGGGGGGGGGGGTAGGGGGAACTAGGAGGGGTGAGGAGTTAGGAAGGCAGGAGGTAGAAGGAAACTAAAGACAGCTGAGAAAATGAGGTGCCTTAGAAGAATGCAACGAGAAGGGAGTTGGGAAGTAGGTAGAGAATTTAGGAGATGAGATTAGGGTGAGGGGAGACAGGGGGAGGTAGATTAGGTGAGGGAGACAGTGTGGGAGGTAGATTAAGGTGAGGGAGACAGGTGAGGTAGATTAGGTGAGGAGACAGTGTGGTAGGTAGATTAGGGGTGAGGGAGACAGTGGGGAGGTAGATTAGGTGAGGGAGACAGTGTGGAGGTAGATTAGGTGAGGGAGACAGTGGGAGGTAGATTAGGTGAGGGAGATGTGGGAAGTAGATTAGGGTGAAGGAGACAGTGAGGGGAGGATTAGGGAGGGGAGACAGTGGGGAGGTAGATTAGGTGAGGGAGAGAGTGTGGGGAGGTAGATTAAGGTGAGGGACAGTGGGGAGGTAGATTAGGGTGAGGGGAGAGGGGAGGTAGATTAGTGAGGGAGACAGTGTGGGGAGGTAGATTAAGGGGTGAGGGAGACAGGGGAGGTAGGGATTAGGGGTGAGGGGAGACAGGGGAGGAAGATTAGGGTGAGGGAGACAGTGGGGAGGATTAGGGTGAGGGGAGAGCAGTGGGAGGTAGATTAGGGTGAGGAGACAGTGGGGAGGTAGATGAGGTGAGGGACAGTGGGAGGTAGATTAGGTGAGGAGACAGTGGGGAGGTAGATTAAGGTGAGGGGAGACAGGTGGGAGGTAGATTATGAGGGGAGACAGTGGGGAGGTAGATTAGGTGAGGAGACAGTGGGAGGTGAGATTAGGTGAGGGAGACAGTGTGGGGAGGTAGATGAGGGTGAGGGAGACAGGGTGTAGATTAGGGTGAGGGAGACAGTGTGGGAGGTGGATTAAGGTGAGGGGAGACAGGGGAGGTAGATTAGGTGAGGGAGACAGTGTGGGAGGTAGATTAGGGGTGAGGGGAGACAGTGGGGAGGTAGATTAGGTGAGGGAGACTGTGGGGAGGTAGATTAGGTGGGAGGGAGACATGGGGGAGGTAGATTAGGGTGAGGGAGACAGTGGGAGGTAGATTAGGTGAGGGAGACAGTGTGGGGAGGTAGATTAGGGGTGAGGGAGACAGTGTGGGAGGTAGATTAGGTGAGGAGACAGTGTGGGAGTGTAGATTAGGGTGAGGGAGACAGTGTGGTAGGTAAATTAGGGGAGGGCAGTGTGGGAGAGATAGGGGTGAGGGAGACAGGGGAGGTAGATGTGTGAGGGAGACAATGGGGGAGTGAATTAGGGGTGAGGGGGGACAGGGGAGGTAGATTAGGGTGAGGGAGACAATGTGGGAAGTGGATGTGGTGAGGGAGACAGTGGGGAGGTAAAGGTTGGTGGAAGAACATAAAGACTCACTTTATATCAGGTTTCAGGTGCCACCACTCTGGTTATGTGGGTCACCAGGGCTGGCCAGGTAAATGCTAATTTATTAGGGAAAGGTTACAAGAATGATCTGTTGGGGTCTTGGAAATAAGTGATAAATAGTTGGGTGGGGAAACGTAAATCTGAGTGTGTGTGTGTGTGTGTGTGTGTGTGTGTGTGTGTGTGTGTGTATGTGTGTGTGTGTGTGTGTGTGTTGTAAAATAAAAACACATTACTACCATTGTAATATTAAATATATCATCATCTTCAAATGTCAAGGACGATTTACGAGTGGCAGTCAACCAAACACAGGGACAAATAGAGTGTAGGTGTTTGTGTGTGTGTGTGTGTGTGTGTTGAGGGAGAGAGAGAGAGAGAGAGAGAGAGAGAGAGAGAGAGAGAGAGGAGAGAACAACAGTTTGATACAGCGGTAAGGTCATTAAAATGAGATCACCCATAAGAGACAGGCCACTAAGCTGCACGACCTTGGACGCGAGAACCTGAAGTCTTCCCCAGCAGGACATGAGATAAGCATATGTGAGGAGACGAGGAGACGAGAGAACAAGTTGATGGAGATATCACACTCAGAGAACCAAATAACGAGATAATAAACTAATCTAAGAGGATTTAAAACTATAAAAATCACCTTTACGAAACAACCTAATCCTGTTCAAAATTCTTCACAATAATTAGGAACATTTACACAAACAACTAATAGAAAGCGACTCTATATGATTCACTAGTAAAATGTCATATAACTCTCACCTTTCTTATTATTCATAACCTTTGACACTCTACAACTTTAACAAACTAGAACAGGTCATAAATCTGTCTATATGCAGGTCGTCAAAATATAGAGTTGTGGTAGGTTGAGAAAAAAATAATAGTTCAACTCTGTGACAATGTTTGGACCCTTCACCCTTTCTCCTCACCCTCACTAACAAGGACACACGTCAAATCATTTCGTTCTGGTTTATTGTCTTTGTCACAAGGTATATTTTTCAGTCAGTGTTTTTGTTTTGTTTTACTATTTACTAAGACATATTTGAAAGAAGTGTAGGTTAATTCATATTATCTGTATATCCATTTATATGCTTCTCTGTCTTTCTGTCTGTCTGCCTGTCTGTCTGTCTTTCTGTCTTTCTGTCTGTCTGCCTGTCTGTCTGTCTGTCTGTCTGTCTTACAACCTCTTAAAAATACAACTAGATCCTCAATACAAGAATATAATAAAAAGTTATAAAAACAAAATACAAGTAAATTTAATAGTAGAAAAAACATTATAATTATATATTTTCCACGAATATAACAATCTTAAAAGGACAGATAAGAAAGCACAGTTTAACAGTGACTGACTATACAAACAAACATATCCATACGGGGAGGAGTGTGTGTGTGTGTGTGGCACACAACTAATATCAACTCTTTTATAATATAGTTGAATAAAATTGAATAAATTTCTCCTCAAAACAGACATAAACCCTGATTGACACTATTACTCGACACGACACGAGCTCTAAACGACACCTGGAGATGACTTATACCTTACACGACACAACATAAACCCTAAACAACACTTCAAAACATAAACCACACTAGACAACACGACATAAACCATTCCTCCTTCACATGAGGCTTAAAAGACACTCCAAAAAAAACCACACGACACGACCTAAACCGTAGAGGGTATGACATAAGCCCACCACCACAATGTATAAACCAGGGCATGTGGTGTAAACAAACTCTTGGGGGTGAACGTTTTCCTCACCATGTTAAGAGTGGACCTAGTCGACGCTCCTCTCTGTTACATGTCGCGCACAAATTAATACTTTGAGAGAGAAAGCATTATTTATGGAGGAGCTTCCAGGATATATATATATATATATATATATATATATATATATATATATATATATATATATATATATTTGAGGTGAGGAAAATTGAAAAATATAAATAACTGTACCTGAAATATAATTAACCTGTGTATATGAAAAATTAATCGTAAAAACAAATATATATAGAACAGAAAAATATAAAATAAATGAGTATTGATGAAATTTACTCTACGGAATAAAAATAATGAAAAAAACAGTAAATATTATGTCAAAAACAATGACAAAATAAAATGAATTAACTTTTGTAACACGAGTATAAATGTGTCGGACCTGATTCATATTTATTCCACACACACGCACACACACACCAACACACACACAGTAGAACAAACAGAAGCAAATTACAGACTTACAACGTTTACAAAGTCTTACCACGAATAAATACAACACAAATAATAGGATAAATGAGTCAGATAATAGACAAGCTTAAATAATTGAAGCACCTGAGAGGAATTCCGGGGAACTCATCAGCAGGTGGAATGGTTGTTGACCTGAGCGCTGAGATGATGCTCTCCTGAACTGGTGGTACGCTGTCCTTATCTATATCTACTTCTGGTGGTCTTCATCTACATTCAGTCATTACTATCTATATCTACTTTTAGTTATCAGTATCTATTTCTAATCACTACTGTTGATCATCATTATCTATAGTTACTTTTGGATATATGTGTTCTGTAATATTGGTTAGCTACTTTATTCCTGTATCTACTTTATATCTTTATCCACTACAACCACAACTATCTTTATTATCTACATCTACACTACTATACGATAAACAGCTAAGTTATCTACAACTATCATTACCACGTATCTACGAGTATACCCACTGCTATTCCTTATTCATCTACAACTACTCTCATTAAACGAAAAACCAGCATCACATTATCTACACTCTACCTAATGTCACTCTTAAGTTACACCAGATCTACAACCACCTCTCCGCTTGGGTAATGTAGGTAGATATTTTACACGATAACAAACCTGTCTTAATTTACTCTTTGTGTGTTACCTGAGAATTTATCACCTGTACCACATTCAAATCTCTAAAAGTAAATTAGAAATAAGAAATTAAAAGACGAAATCGGCTAGTATATAAATCGGCTAGTATATAAATCGGCTAGTATATAACAACGAGGAGAATGAGTAGAATGGGTTTGATAGTGAAAAAGAAAAAAAAGAATGACTTATCAAGAACTTTAACTCATTCTGTTGACTATGAATTTAGTTTCCAGTAATGAAGGTATTTGTATTGGTTGGCCAGCTTGTGTTATCGTAAAGGTTAGATGGCATAGAGAGTTTAATTATGAGAGATATGATAATGTTGAATTACACAGAGAGAGAAAGAGAGAGAGAGAGAGAGAGATAAAAGAGAAATAAGAGAGAGAAAGAGAGAGAGAGAGAGAGAGAGAGAGAATATATTATGAAAACTAATGAGTATTGTGTCAGTTTTCCAGGTAAGATACACAAACGCTTACGACATTAATTTCTGTGAAGGAGAAGAGTTGCAGAACCAGTAAATTAGTGAACCAATGAACCGATGAATCAAAACAATAAACCAGTGAACTAGTAAACGAGACAAACTGATTAAAGCTGAACGTAACATAACGAAAAAAAAGCTTACAATCCACTTAAAAATATTTCTTACAAAAAAAAATATTAAAAGACAAAAATATTAACCAATTACGAAAACAAATTACCGTATATGACTAAAAAGCTAAGAAACCTAAAAAAAAAAAATTAATTGGATAAAAATAACGACCAATTACGAGAACTAAAGTAAATACTAAAAAAAAAAAACAATTTACGAAAGACAAACACAAAGATGCTAACCAGTTTCTGTCGTGTTGATGGTGACTCCCCCAGATCAAAGCTGCCGAGGTCCCTGTAAGATATCAACACGGAAATAAGTACATTGTGTCTCGCATAAATCCAGGTTACATATTATCTCATCTGGTAAAATCTGTTTTAGTCAATGGCCTGAGGTATGTGTGATCAGGTGTTGTGGTGGGGTGAAGGGGGGGGTGGACAGGTATGAGGGGTAGGTGGGTGGGTGGGTGTGGGGTGGGTGTGTGGGGTGGGTGTGTGTGGGGTGGGTGGGCAGGTGTGGAGATGGGCAGGTGGGCAGATGTGTGGGATGGGCAGGTGGGCAGATGTGTGGGGATGGGCAGGTGCAGATATGTGGGGGGGAGCAGGTGAGGTGTGATGGTGGAGGCAGGGTGTGTGGGGTGGGCAGGTGTGGGGTGGGGGATGGGTGGGTGTGGGGGGCAGGCAGATATGAGGTATGTGGGGATGGGCAGGTATGTGGGGTTGGCAGGTGGGGGTTGGGCAAGTGTGTGAGGTGAACGTCTGTGGTGTAGAAAGGAAGAGGAAGAGAGGGAGAAAAGGAGAGAGAGAGGAAGGGTTAACAAAACAGGAAGAAGAACAACGGAGAAGAAAAGGAAGAAAGATCGAAGGATATGCTGAGAGAGAGAGAGAGAGAGAGAGAGAGAGAGAGAGAGAGAGAGAGAACAACAACAGATAACAGGGTATAGAAACCAAATTCACTCAAAGGTACCAACTCAAGGGTTAAGAATCTTGTAAACAGCTTCTCTCTGTCACCAAATTCAGGACACCTTCTGTATAAAATATATATTGAAGTCAGGCTGTAGGGTGTGGCAAGGATAGTGTGGCTAGGGTAGTGTGTGTGTGTGTGGCCTGTGGTGAGTGGCGACATCTAGGTGGTGCATGACAGGTGGCAATTTACAGATGGCGTGAGGTGGGTTCCAACATCTACTGGGTGGCAAATTGTGTGCAACATTTGGTGGGTGGCAACGTTAGGTCGGCGTGTGGTGGGTGGCAAACTAAGTATTGTGTGTGGATGAAATAAACATACATTGTGGAGTACTTAGAGAGCTCTTATTGGATGTTCAAGTATATGTAACACAGAACAAAATGGAAATAACTGGAACTGGGTAATACACAAACACACACTTTTTATACACAAACACACACTTTTTATACACAAACACTCCTTTAATACACAAACATACTCTCTTTATACACAAGAACACTTTTTACACACAAACACACTCTTTTATACAAACACACACTTTATACACAAACACACACTTTTATACACAAACACTTTAATACACAAACAGATTTTATACACAAACACACACTTTTTTATACACAAACACACTCTTTTTATACACAAACACACACTTTTTATACACAAACACACACTTTTTATACACAAACACTCCTTTAATACACAAACATACTCTCTTTATACACAAGAACACTCTTTTATACACACACTCTTTTTATACACAAACACACTCTTTTTATACACAAACACACACTTTTTATACACAAACACTCCTTTAATACACAAACAGATTCTTTTTATACACAAACATACTCTCTTTATACACAAACACACTTTTTATACACAAACACACTTTTTATACACAAACACACTCTTTTTATACACAAACACACTCTTTTTATACACAAACACACTCTTGTATACACAAAACACACTCTTTTTATACACAAACACACTCTTTTATACACAAACACACACTTTTTATACACAAACACACTCTTTTTATATAAACACTCTTTATAGACACAACACACTCTTTTTATACACAAACCTCTTTTATACACAAAACACTCTTTGTATACACAAACACTCTTTTTATACACAAACACCTCTTTTTATACAAAACACTTTTTATACACAAACACACTCTTTTTATACAAAAACACTCTTTTTATAAACACACACTCTTTAATACACAAACACTCTTTTATACAACACACTCATTTTATACACAAACACACTCTTTTAATACACAAACACACTCTTTTAATACAACACACTCTTTTATACACAAACACACTTTTTAATACACAAACACTCTTTTAATACACAAACACTCTTTTATTCACAAACACACTCTTTAATACACAAATACACTCTTTTAATACACAAACACACTTTTACACAAAACACACTCTTTTTATACAAAAACACACTCTTTTAATACACAAACACACTCTATTTATACACAACACTCTATTTATACACAAACACACTTTTAATACACAAACACACTCTTTTAATACACAAACGCACTCTTTTTACACACAAACACACTCTTTTAATACACAAACACACTCTTTTATACACAAACACACTCTTTTAATACACAAACACACTCTTTTAATACACAGACACACTTTTAATACACAAACACACTCTTTTAATACACAAACACACCTTTTTTATACACAAACACACTCTTGTTATACAAAACACACCCTTTTATACACAACACACTCTTTTAATACACAAAACACACTCTTTTAACACAAACACACTCTTTTTATACACAAACACACGCTTTTAATACACAAACTATCTTTATACACAAACATACTCTTTTATTCAAACACACGCTATAAAACAAACATATATTTTTTATACACAAACTCACTCCTTTTATACACAAACACACTCTATAAAAACAAACATACTCTTTTTTATACACAAACACACTCTTTTAATACACAAACACACTCTATAAAAAAAACCTCTTTTTATACACAAACACCTCTTTTATACAGCTTTCTTTAATACACAAACACACTCTTTTATACACACACACTTTTAATACACAAACACACTCTATAAAACAAACATACTCTTTTTATACACAAACTCACTCCTTTTATACACAAACACTCTATAAAAAACAAACATACTCTTTTATACATACTCTTTAATACACAAACACACTCTATAAAACAAACACACTCTTTTACTTTTAAACACACTCTTTTAATACACAAACACTCTTTTAATACACAAACACACTCTTTTTATACACAAACACACTCTTTTAATACACAAACACACTCTATAAAACAAACATACTCTTTTTATACAAATCCATCTCTTTTATACACAAACACACTCTATAAAACAAACATACTCTTTTATACACAAACACACTCTTTTAATACACAAACACACTCTATAAAAACAAACTCACTCCTTTTATACACAAACACACTCTATAAAAACAAACATACTCTTTTTATACACAAACACACTCTTTTAATACACAAACACACTCTTTTAATACACAAACACACTCTTTTTATACACAAACACACTCTTGTTATACACAAACACACCCTTTTTATACACAAACACACTCCTTTAATACACAAACACACTCTATAAAAACAAACATACTCTTTTTATACACAAACTCACTCCGTTTATACACAAACACACTCTATAAAAACAAACATACTCTTTTTATACACAAACACACTCTTTTAATACACAAACACACTCTTTTTATACACAAACACACTCTTTTTATACACAAACACACTCTTTTAATACACAAACACACTCTATAAAAACAAACATACTCTTTTTATACACAAACATACTCTTTAATACACAAAAACACAACTTAATCCAGAAACATACACAAACACACACATACATACACACACGTTATTTACACAAACATATTCTTTGTATACAAAAGTCTACACCGCCATAAATAAAACATTCACATACTCTCACATACACCTCCTCCTCCTCCACCTCCTCCTCCTCCTCCTCCTCCTCCTCCTCCTCCTCCCTCCCTCCTCCTCCTCCTCCTCCTCCTTGTCTTCCTCACCTGGAAAACACCTTTCTCCCATCAAGAATGGTGTTTTATCAAGTCCCACCAGAGAGAGAGAGAGAGAGAGAGAGAGAGAGAGAGAGGAATGAACTAATTTAGAGAGAGATTAACAGAGAAAGCCACAGACTGAGAGACATACGTTCTAGATAAAGATAGAGAGAGAGAGAGAGAGATGCCAACACTACCAAGAATTACGAGTTGGTTCACGCCCAAGCGATACATCAAACACTAGCGACACCTCCATCCACACCTCACCTGGCCTCCCCTCCACCACACCTGGCCTCCCCTCCACCACACCTGGCCTTCTCTCCACCTCACCTGACCTACCCTCCTTCACCCCTCCATCCACACCTCACCTGACCTACCCTCCTTCACCCCTCCATCCACAACTCACCTGGCCTCACTTCCATTTCTCCAAGCACATCTCACCTGGCCTCCCCTCATCTACCCCTCCATCCATACCTCACCTGGCCACCCCTCCTCCATCCGTCCATCACACCTCGCCTGGCCCAACCTCCATCTCCCTCCATCAACACCTCACCTGGCCTCCCTCCACCTCCCTCCATCTACACCTCACCTGGCCTCCCTCTCCCACCCACGCCTCCTTGGCCTCTCCTCATCTACCCTCCATCCACACCTCACCTGGCCACCCCTCCTCCACCCCCTCCATCACACCTCACCTGGCCTCCCTCCACCTCCCCTCCATCCACCTCACCTGGCCTCCTCCACCCACACCTCGCCTGGCAGCCTCCATCTCCTCCATCCACACCTCACCTGGCCTCCCCTCCATCCATGCCTCGCCCAGCCTCACCTCCCACCTCCCCCTCCACCTTCCACCACCTCACCTGGCCTACCCTCCTCCACCCCTCCATCCACACCTCACCTGGCCTACCCTCCTCCACCCCTCCATCCACATCTCACCTGGCCTCCCCTCCACCTCCCCTCCATTCACATCTCACTTGGCCTGCTCTCCACCTCTCCTTCACCTCACTGGCCTGCCTCCTCCACCCCTCCATCCCGCACCTCACCTGGCCCTGCCCTCCTCCACCCCTCCATCCACACACCTCACCTGGCCCTACCCTTCTCCACCCTCCAATCACATCTCACTTGGCTTGCTCTCCACCTCTCCTTCACCTCCCAATTACCTTCCCTCCATCCACACCTCCCTCTCCCCTTCATCCACACCTCCCTCTCCCCTTCATCCACACCTCCCTCTCCCCTCCATCACCCCTCCACCTCCCCTCCATCACCCCTCCATCACCCCTCCACTACCCCATCCCAATAATTGACACCAGATTCACTTCGTTTTCTACTCTGTGTTTCGTCATATTGAGAACAAGAGAACTCGTTTAGGTTCTCTGGGTGGTGAGTTTCAGTGCGGTTTCGAGATCCTACAAGTTGGTTTCTTTGTAACTTAGCTTAGGTGAGGGAGGGAGGGAGGAAGGGAGAGTGAGAGGGGGGGGGGAAAGAGGAAGGGAGTGGGAATTTAAAGTAAGATCCTCTGTAAATCTAATGTCTTTGTGTCGTAACTTAAGTGAGGAAGGGAGGGAGGGAAGGAGGGAGGGTAGGCAGGTAGTGGAAATTTAACGTAAGGACCTCACAAGATCTGGTCCTTTATTCCACGTACGTCGTAAACTCCCTTACAAGGACAACATCAGTTTATTCATCCCATTTCCTCTTCCTCAGAATCTATTATCATTCATTTTCTGTGAGTTGTGGTCTATTCATTCACCGGATCGCAAGATATAATTATTTTTACATTCACGTGAAGATAATAATTCCATAACAAAAATTACCTTGACTATAATTCTTTCATATAACTAAAAATAATAATTAACCGATATAATTCCTTCAAATAACTAAAAAAAATCAATAAACTATAACATAATCCTTTAATATAACAAGAATATATAATAATTCTAATAATTTATGCTCTAATTCCATAATAAAATATCAAAATATATCCCATAATTCATATATATTAATCCCTTATA
Source organism: Homarus americanus (assembly GCF_018991925.1). Classification (NCBI taxonomy): domain Eukaryota; kingdom Metazoa; phylum Arthropoda; class Malacostraca; order Decapoda; family Nephropidae; genus Homarus; species Homarus americanus. The sequence continues at coordinate 15,045,612 of NW_024737097.1, forward strand.
TTTTCCCCTCATATAAAATAAGATTAACATGATAATATTTAATTATCTTTAACACTTAGATACTATGTTTAAATTATCATCAATCATCTCTTTAGCTGTATTTCCCCCTCTCTCTCTCTCTCTCTCTCTCTCTCTCTCTTTTGTCTCTCTAGAATCTCTCCAGCCTTTATTACTTACATATATAAATCATAGACTAGACAGGAAAGCTTAAGTGAAATTGTAGTCTTGGAAATCTCTGGCAGTGAATAGTTAGTGTCACACGAAGCAGTAACCTGATTTACTGGCGAGGAGGAAGGAGGAGGAGGAGGAATAGGAGAGGGAGAAAGAGGAGAGGGAAGGGGAGGAGGAGAAGAGGGTGGAGAAGGGGAGGAAGAGGAGGGGAGCAGGAAGATGAGAGGGAGGAATAGAAAGGACAAAGAGTAGTAGGAGGAAGAAGAGAGGGAAGAAGAGGAGAAGGACGAGGAGAAGGAAAAGGAAATAGAATGAGAGGGAGGATGAGGTGGAAAAGAGGGTAAAGGAGAGGAAGAAAAAGAGGATGAAGAGGAGAAAGACACTAGGAGAGAGAGAGAGAGAGAGAGAGAGAGAGAGAGAGAGAGAGAGAGAGAGAGAGAGAGAGAGAGAGAGAGTAGCCAGCCGTCCGCTTTTAGTGTCGGGAGAGCGGCTCGTAAATCTACAACAAGGAGCTGTCACCTGGAGTACCTACAGGTCATTTATCGTGTGGTCAGGTCAAGTGATATTGTGGTTGATATACCGTGTGATATTCCTTTCTCTACAGGTCATTTATTGTGTGGCCAGGCGATATATTTGGCGATATACAGAGACTGGGATACTCCTATCTTATTTGGGTAGATGATTTATTTGGCTATATTCTTGCTATATTCTTACTCCCTTGTCGAATCGGTAAATGAATGCGACAGGTAATATATATATAAGATGACAAACAGATGATATTACACATATTATTTTCCTTTAGTATTTTTTGATATCGTGTCATTTAGCGATATATTTAAACTATATTCGGATGATATCTACGTATTGTATAATCAGACGATATATTGGATAATCTATGAGCGATATAGTGGTTTTATTCAGTACGATTTATGTAGATCAAGACTTTTTTTTCAATGGGTGGAGTGTGTGGTCATATATGTGACGATAGAGAGGAAAAAATAACAATTCTTCCTCCTCGCCCCTTTCTCTTTTCCCTCATTCTTCCTCACCCTTTCCTCGCCTTTCCTTTCCATTTCTTTTTTCCCCAATCTATTCCCTACCATTTTATCCATCCCCCTCCTCCTTCAACCCCTTCCATTCTTTCTTCTTTGCCTTTCCCCCCCCTGCCTTTTTTCATCAACGTCTTCCCTTTCTCTTTACCGTCTTCTACACCCTCTCCCCCACCCTCTGCCACACCCCCTCTCACTCCAACCTCTTCCCACCCTTCTTCCTTACTCTCCTCCTTACCCTCTCCCCTTCTTCCCCATCCTCTTCTCCTCCTCCGCCTTCATCTTCTCTCTTCCACCAACCACCATTGAGAATCAGTAACCAGAGCCACGAGGGCATAAGCACCACAAGCAGGCGTAAATTATGTTAGTAATCTGGTTGAGGTGCTCAGTTGTCCCTCCGCCAGCGCATTTCAATTAACTGGTGCAGGTGAGAGGAGAGGGGATGTCTTCTAGTGCCCCTTGAGACGGTCTATAAGATGGGGGATATAGAGAGGGATGAGAGGGAGAGATAGAGAGGGGTTGGAGTGATATGGAGAGATAGAGAAGGAATAGAGGGGTGAGAGAGAGAGAGAGGGAGAAATAGAGAGGGAAGAGATGGGTAAGAATGAGCAACAGAGATAAAAATAGGGGGGAAATTAATCAGGAAGTTACCCCCCCAAAAAAACGCCGAGAGAAAGACAGACAATAACGATAGGATATAAAACAAGACGAGTACCTGAACGAAAAAACAAAATAAAGAAGAAGAAGAATTACTAAAGGAAAAGCAACAAAACTAATAATTAATAGAACAAAGACAAGAAAAACAAATAATTATGAAAAGCAAACAACAAAAACAAATAATTACTAAAAGAAAAACAACAAAAACTAATAATTACTAAAAACAAACAACAAAAACTAATAATTAATAGAATAAAGACAACAAAAACTAATAATTAATAAAAGCAAAGCCAAAATCAGATAAAGGGAGAAAGATTACACCACAGACAGTCAATGAAGGTGATGGAGATCTTGACTCTGAGATTACGTTAGTATTATTAATTGCCGGGCTCAGTTATCAGGCGATTCAATCAATTAATCTGAGGGTGGGATAAGGAATGGATAGGTAAGACCTTTGGAATGTGTGGGTAGGTGGAGGATTTTGGAATGTGTGGGATGGGGAATGAGTGGATGAAGACCTTTGGAATGTGTGGGTAGGTGGAGGATTTTGGAATGTGTGGGATGGGGAATGAGTGGGGGTAGGTGGAGGATTTTGGAATGTGTGGGATGGGGAATGAGTGGATGAAGACCCTTGGAATGAGTGGGGGTAGGTGGAAGCCCGTGGACTGAGATGTGGATGGAGGCCTTTGGAATGAGAGATATTCTGGAGTGAGTGACATTTGGTGTGAAGAAAAATTTGGAGTAATTGGTGTGGAGGAAGAAATTTTGGGTTGAGGAACATTTGGAATGAAGGGGTCATGTTTGAAGTGGCAAAGTAGCAAGTGAAACTGAAGGAGATGTGAGAGAGAGAGAGAGAGAGAGAGAGAGAGAGAGAGAGAGAGAGAGAGAGAGAGAGAGAGAATCACTGTGGACCGGTTCCGAATCCTATGAGTATCGAGAGCTTCAACCACTGTCGAAATATTCAACCACTGTATCGAGAGCTTCAACCACTGTCGAAACATTCAACCACTGTCTTCAACCATTGTCGAAATATTCAACCACTGTATCGAGAGCAACCACTGTGTCAAGAGCTTCAACCACTGTCAGAAAACATTCAACCACTGTATCGAGAGCTTCAACCACTGTCAGTTCAACCACTGTATCGAGCTTCAACCATTGCTCGAAATATTCAACCACTGTCGTGTCAAGAGCTTTAACCAACTCACTGTGTCTTCTAACCACTGTGTCGAGATCTTCAACCATGTGAAATATTCAACCACTGTATCGAGAGCTTCAACCACTGTCGAAATATTCAATCACTGTATCGAGAGCTTCAACCACTGTGTCAAGAGCTTCAACCACTGTGTCAAGAACTTCAACCACTGTGTCGAGAGCTTCAACCACTGTGTCAAGAGCTCCAACCACTGTGTCGAAATATTCAACCACTGTCGAAATATTCAACCACTGTGTCGAGAGCTTCAACTACTGTGTAGAAATATTCAACCACTGTATCGAGAGCTTCAATCACTGTGTCGAGAGCTTCAACCACTGTGTCGAAATATTTAACCACTGTGTCAAGAGCTTCAACCACTGTGTCGAAATATTTAACCACTGTGTCAAGAGCTTCAACCACTGTGTCGAGAGCTTCAACCACTGTGTCTAAATATTCAGCCACTGTGTCGAGAGCTTCAACCACTGTGTCGAAATATTCAGCCACTATGTCGAGAGCTTCAACCACTGTGTCGAAATATTCAACTACTTTCAACCACTTTGTCGAGATCTTCAAACACGGCTCCATGACGGCCCATGACTACTAATTAGCCACGAACAGTAATTGGCAATTAACAGTCATTACCGACCCTGACATCAGCAAATACTAAAGAACAGAAAACAGCTAATTAAGAATGACGTGACCATCTGTGTTTTAATTAATGATAGATACACCTCGTTTAGGTAATAGTCAGGTGAAGGGATACCTCTCTCTCTCTCTCTCTCTCTCTCTCTCTCTTTCTCTCAAGGGAAAGTTAGACGCTTAAAAGAAAGTATCTTCCCATAAATTAATCTTTCCCCCCTTAAAGGAAAGTCTCTCGTCTTAAAGGAAAGTAGGGAAGTCTTTGCCCCTTCAAAGAAAATTTCATCCATTTGAAAGAAAAGTCCCAGTTCCCTTTAGGATATTTACTCCCCCTTGGTGAAAATTCCCTGTCATTTAAGGGAAAGTCCTACCCATTAAAGAATAGACCCTGCCACCCTGAAGGAAAGGTTTTATACTAGGAGAGACGAGACGAGACGAGACGAGACGAGACGAGACGAGACGAGACGAGACGAGACGAGACGAGACGAGACGAGACGAGACGAGACGAGACGAGAAGAGAAGAGAAGAGAAGAGAAGAGAAGAGAAGAGAAGAGAAGAGAAGAGAAGAGAAGAGAAGTGAAGAGAAGAGAAGAGAGGGTTGGGTGGATGATAAAAGGCACTAGGAAGCGTCTGGTTGAGAGGGGGTTTTATATGAAAGGAAAATAGTGAGAGCAGCTTTGGTTGAGAGACCCTATTAGGAAGGATTAGGGTGTATGAGTGAAGGTTAGATGAATCAATGGGCATAAATTTGAGCTGTTTATAGGAGATACGTCATAGGTCATAGGTCATATATGGTCATAGATAACTAAAAATTACTTAAGAGTGTTTTGAGGCGCTATAACTGACCTCATTATTAAGTAGTTATACAATATTAATAGTTGCCTACGTAAACTTGGGAATAAAAAATAATTACAGAAATACGTGAGAACATTGGAATAAAATAAAACAGAGAAACACAGAGAGATAAGATAGATAGGCGAATAAAGTTTAATTGAATAAAAAAAATGAAAGAAATGTTAGAATTGATTTATTTTTGTAGTTTTTTTCAATTAAAAAATTCCCCGCATGATTTAAGAAAGAAGTGTGTGTGTTTTTTGTGTGTGTTTAGTACAAAGTAAAATAGTAAGGATGTGTAGAATAAACGGAAGACTAATACTAAACTGGTGATAATAGAGGAATTACTAGAATGTATTTTATGTTAATTTGGATTTTCTAATGAGACACCGAGCAAAGACTTCCCTCCCCCTTCCTCCTCCTCCTCCTCCTCCTCAACCCTCACCTATGACGCGTGAGTGAGGGAGGTTGGTGAAGACTCCCTCCCCCACCCCCTCCCCCTTACCATCAAGACCGAGGGAGATGATCGAGTAGTGGGGGAAGTTTTTTTTTATTTTTCTTCTCCCTTCATTTATTTTCCCTCTTTATCTCTCTATATCTATTTCTCTAGGGCAAAGATCTGGTCAAGGAAGGAATGTGTCAAGACCTCCCTCCACCCCAGGAGATAATGACAGGCTAAGACAACAGAAGAAACTTGAAGAAGATTAAAAAAGACCCAAATATGATGATGATGGTGATGATGATGATGATGATGGTGATGATGATGATGATGATGGTGATGATGAATATTAAACTTCAATAATAATGATAATAATAATAACGATGGGTTAGGAAGGAGAGAATAGGAGAAGGAGAAGAGAAAAAGAAGAAAGAGGAGTAAGAGGGGGGGGGAAAAGAAGAAGAGGTGGTGCCTACCTGTCTGCCAGTGATGGTCTTCCCTTGATTAATGCCAAGAGGTGAGTGTCTGCCACAAGGAGGTATTGACACAAAAACAGTATTTACCTGTTGATTAAGTCGGTACCTGAGGATGACCCCACCTCTTTCCTCCCTCCCCCAGCTCCTCCCCCTCTCTCCTCCACCACCACCACCACCACCACCTTCCCCTCCTTCCTTTTCCTCCCTACTCCCTATCCTACCTCCTCCTCTATCCTTTTTCCTCCCCAACCTCCTCTTCCTTTCCTCTCCAACCTTCCCCTCCTTCCCCAACATTCTCCTCCTTTCCTCTCCAACATCCTCCCGCTCCTTCCCCAACCGCCGCCTCCTTCCCTCTCCAACCTCCTCCCCTCTCCTTCCCTCTCCTTCCCCAACTTCCATCCACTCCCTTCCTTATCTACTTCCCCTCCCTCACCAACCTCTTCCCTCCCCCTACTCTAACCCCCTCTACCCCTAACCTCAGAAACCCATCATCATCATCATCATCATCACCATCATCATCATCATCATCATCATCATCATCAGCACAATAAGCGTGTAGCCTCCCTCTAAACCCCCAAATGGTAAAACTCACGTCCTCAAGGTTTGTTGAAAACAAACCACCATTGATTCACTTGTTAGTGTCTTGTTAGTTGTTAGTGGTCTATGTGTTGTTAGCAGTTAGTGATGTCTTATCATGTTATTCATCTCATAGTAACCAGGGAG
>NW_024737097.1:15051891-15080251 GCF_018991925.1 Homarus americanus
CAACTAACACCTTTAATTATACCATAACTCAGGTGAGATCTTTAGGATCCATTTCCAACATATATCCAGGTAGAAAGTTGATAGGTGAAAATTTATAACCTATTAACTAAGAAAAATTGTAGTACTAGAGATGCTATAGTAGATAGAGATGTAGTGATAGGTGAGGTGTAGTGATAGGTGAGGTGTAGTGATAGGTGAGGTGTAGTGATAGGTGAGGTGTAGGGATAGGGAGGTGTAGTGGGATAGGGGTGAGGTGTAGTGATAGGGAGGTAGTGATAGGGTGAGGTGTAGGAGGGTGAGGTGGTGATAGGTGAGGTGTGATAGGGAGGTAGTGATAGGTGAGGTGTAGTGATAGGGAGGTAGTGATAGGGTGAGGTGTAGTGATAGGTGAGGTGTAGTGATAGGGAGGTGTAGTGATAGGTGAGGTGTAGTGATAGGGAGGTGTAGTATGAGGGTGGTGTAGTGATAGGGAAGTGTAGGGATAGGTGAGGTGTAGTGATAGGGAGTTGTAGTGATAGGGGAGGTAGTGATAGGGTGGTGTAGTGATAGGGAAGGTAGTGATAGGGAGGTGTAGTTATAGGTGAGGTGTAGGGATAGTGAGGTAGTGATAGTTGAGGTGTAGGGATAGGTGAGGTGTAGTGTGATAGGTGGTAATGGTTAGGGGTGGTGTAGGGTGATAGGGAGGTGTAGGAGGGGGGGAGGTGTAGTGAAAGGGAGGTAGTGGATAGGGTGGGTGTAGTGATAGGGTGGTGTAGTGATAGGGAGGTGTAGTGGATAGGGAGGTGTAGTGATAGGGAGGTGTAGTGGGATAGGGGGTGGTGTAGTGATAGGTGAGGTGTAGTGATAGGGTGGTGTAGTGGGATAGGGGTGGTGTAGTGATAGGTGAGATGTAGTGATAGGTGAGGTGTAGTGGGATAGGGAGGTGTAGTGATAGGGTGGTGTAGTGATAGGTGAGGTGTAGTGGATAGGAGGTGTAGTGATAGGAGTATATTCATTCTCTCTGTCACCCACCATGCCTCCTGCTATAAAGAAGCCGATGTACTGGTACTAAGAGATCTTTTATTTACATTATCAATCTACACCCCACAGCAGAAAGATAGATGATGGCCCTATGGGGGGTTCTATGGGGTCTTCATGGGGTTCATGGGGGGGTCTTCATGGATTTCGTTCTCTCAGATTTTAAAGAGTTTATAATTAGATTTACTTAAGTTAAAGTTCCATATTATCCTGTGTTTAGTTATGGGACTTTGTTGCAAGTTTTGACCTAGTTTATTTTTTTTGGGGGGGAGGGGGGTTAAGGAAAGATTATCTCAGGATTAGATACAAAGTTTGTTAGTTTCAAAAGGTATATATATATATACAAGGTTTTGCCAATATCAAGTACAAGGTTTAACTACGTTTAGGTACAAGGTTTTACTGCCTTTGAATACAATGTTTTATCGCACTTAAGTAAAAGGTTTTTATCGTGGTTTTACTATCCTGTGTGTGTGTGTGTGTGTGTGTGTGTGTGTGTGTAGCAGCAACAGGGAGATGACGGGCCCTCTCCATTCTAACACCCCAGACCACCTTGACTTGTGGTTCTTAAAGACCCCTGACGTGTACGTGTGTGTGTGTGTGTGTGTGTGTGTTTCTCTCTCTCTTCTACAAGCTTCTTTGGTCCATTCGAGGCACAGGTCACCTTAGGTCACCGGAGTCATGCAGGAAAGGTCAATAAAAGTTGCTAAAAAATAAAACCCGACAAGGAGAAATGATTGTGAAGAAAGATGTTCAAATAAACCTCCAGGTGATGATGACGGAGGCTTAGCTAACTTTTTTTTTATTTTTTTTACTTCTAACCAAAAAATCTTAATTGATTATTTTTTTTAGTGTGATGTTTAATAATTACTTAGTGGTGGTATTTTAATTATTAGGAAGTTTATTTACGGGATAATTACTTTTTGACGAATAATTGCTAGTTAGTTGTATGTTATGTAAGGGGGAATATTTATATCTCCATCAATGAGTGAGTGAGTGAGTGAGTGACAGGGTGGGTGAATAAGTCACTAATAAGGCAATGTGACGCTAAAATTAATGATAAGAAGGTGAGTAACTGAATAAAAATATTCAAATAAAATTACTTAGAAAAATATAAATTAAGCAAATAAAATGAAGAATATTATTAAAGTTAGTTATAAAGAAACACATTTGAGAGTCTAGAGTTACTGAAAAGAGAGAGATGTAACAGTGAATAAGTAACAAGTAGTGCAGTGTTATTCTACGCCTGGCAGCGGTTGGTCCATCACCTGTACACACACAGCACATCACATTATGCCTTATCAAGTGTACGATGACTTTTCCCAGCCTGATGGTTCCAATATTACGCGTGACGTCATTTCATTCATTATTCAGAGGAACTTGAATGCTTAATTAGTTTCGAGCAAACATGAAGGCATCACGGGATGATGAAGTTATTGTGGCAAGTTTTATTGATGGTCCAGGGGGATATTTTTAATGCGATTTTTGTATTATTACTGAACCGTTCGTCAACAGTGGAAGGGGTGTGTTAGAGGAGGTGGAGAGGTCAAGGAACATACTCTGTTATTGTAAAGAGAATCGATATACTGTTTTGATTTAGAGGTGCGAGTCTGTATGTCTCTAGGGTGTTAATTTGTTTACTTTCTCTTTCTCCCTCCCTTCCTCTCTCTCTTTCTCTCCTTTCTCTCTCTCGTATGCCTCGGTGTTTTGAGGTAGACTCTGGATGTTTCTTTTGGTAGTAAGGCTGAAGCGCTTGTTGCGTTTCGACTCTCTCTCTCTCTCTCTCTCTCTCTCAGCCACTAGAGGGGTTTTAAAAGTGTAGGTAAATTTTTAAAGCGTTTTGATCATTGACAGACAGACAGACAGAGACAGATATAAGACAAAAGAAAATAATATAGACAGGTAAGAGAAACAAATATCAGCTTCCCGTAAAACACCCCCTTCCTAGAGTACCAAGTCTTAAGACCCCCACCTCTCCCTCAAACACCCCCTAGACTTTCAAGGAAGTCTTAAGACCTTCACGTCTTTCTCCAACATCCACCTCGAGTACCAAGTCTTAAGACCCTCACCTCTTACTCCAACATTCACTTAGGATTTTCCTCCAACATTCCCTTAGGACCTTCACCTCTCTCTCCAACCTCGAGTACCAAGTCTTAAGACCCTCACCTCTTACTCCAACATTCACTTAGGACTTCCTCCAACATTCCCTTAGGACCTTCACCTCTCTCTCCAACCTCGAGTACCAAGTCTTAAGACCCTCACCTCTTACTCCAACATTCACTTAGGACTTCCTCCAACATTCCCTTAGGACCTTCGCCTCTCTCTCCAACCTCGAGTACCAAGTCTTAAGACCCTCACCTCTTACTCCAACATTCACTTAGGACTTCCTCCAACATTCCCTTAGGACCTTCGCCTCTCTCTCCAACCTCGAGTACCAAGTCTTAGAACCTTAGCCTCTTCCTTCAACACCTATCTCGAGTGTCAGTACCTCCACCTCTTCCTCCAACATTCACTTAGGACCTTCACCTCTCTCTCCAACACCCACACCTGAACATCCTACTAACACGGCGTCTGGACTAGGTGTTAATAATACACAGGTAAACTAAGAGAGTTTACCTGGATATACCTAAGAGGGTCTGGCCACTGATTGTCAAGTATTTTTTTATATATTAAACCTCGGTAGATTGGTCAGGTAGCTAAGTCGAACAACAGAAGAGAATAGGAAGAAGAAGAGTGAAAATAAAAGAAAGGAGTAGAAGAAGAAGAAGAGCAAAATAAGAAGAGGAAGCAAAAGAAGAAGAGGAAGAAAAAGAACAGGAGGGGACAAGAGGAACAATTAGATAAAGAAGAGGAGGACGAAGAAGAGGAAAAATAAGAAGAGAAAACGGAAGAAAAGAAGCAAATTAGAGGAATAGGAGGAAGTAAAAGAGGACGAAGAAGATAAGAAGAAAAAGAAAGAAGAAGAAAGAAAAAGAGAATTAGAAGGAGGAAAAGAAGAAAGAGAAATTTATGCACATCCTTTGTTCTTAAACGGACTTAATGAAAACCACAAAAAGCAAATTCAAGATGTTCCACTCACAAAGAGAGAGAGAGAGAGAGAGAGAGAGAGAGAGAGAGAGAGAAAAAGCAAATTCAAGATGTTCCACTCACAAAGAGAGAGAGAGAGAGAGAGAGAGAGAGAGAGAGAGAGAGGATGAATACGAGGTTAATTTCTCATACTGGTCATCGTGATGCTAGATGAATACGAGGTTAAGTTATCATACTGGTCATCGTGATGCTACAATCGATCATACTGCTTTAGTTATTTAAGTCATCATGCTAAGTCAATCACAAGGCAATTACCACACACTGTATCATACTCGTTAAAGCAACATACTCTTAAAGTTATCATACTTAAGTTATCATACTCAACAAGGAAGGCATCATGCAAGTATGCAATATTCCCATACACGTTATTTAATCACACTTCATAATGTCACCACAAGAGTCGAGGCGATCATACTTAAGGTTCATTCATCATACTTAAGGAGTTAAGTAATCGTCATTCAGTGGATTAAGTCTCTTACTAAGGGATTAAAAATTATACATCAAATTAAGTCATCATACTTAAGTCGTTAAATCATCATCATTCAGTGGGGTCTAAGTCATCATACTTAAGAAGGTAAGCATTCTACATACTGTGAATTAAGTCATCATACTAAAGGAATCAAGTCATTATACTAAAGGGATTAAGCCATCACCAATACAGTGGGACAAAGTCATCATCATACAGAAGAGTTAAGTCATCATCATCAGTGGGGTTAAACCTTCATTGACCCTCCAGAGGTTGAGTCATCATACTCAATGGGGTTAATCATCCTGAAATGACTACAACTCATGTTAGTTTTTCTCATCTCAACAAGTCGACCCCCCATCCAAGGCGGTCATCATCTTCATGTTGGTAAGGAGAACTCGAGGCAATAAAGTTTCATGTCCAGGTATTACAGGATTTCTCGATGTTTTGTGGCTAAGGGTCTTTCATTCATGTGTGTATGTGTGTGTGTGTGTGTGTGTGTGTGTGCGTGTGTGTGTGCGTGCGTGCGTGCGTGTGTGTGTGTGTGTTAGATGTGACCAATTACCCCTCTTGACATATACTGTATATTTGTCATATTTCCTGGTGTATAAAGAATTAATATACCAGTTGTGTGTATATATTTATGTATATGTTTGTGTATATATATATATATATGCTTGGATTAACAGAACATTACAAGACGTTTAATATAGAACCACAAAGACATGACTTAAATTAGTTATGGTGACTTTACAAGGATGAATAACTCCCACAATATAAATAACTGTATTTCCTTCCCTTAAATGTGACTCTGTTTACACACTCACCCGATCGCACTCACACAAACCCCACCATACACACACGACACCCCACACACACACACCCACATAAGACACCTACACAGACACACACACCAGACACCACCCTCACACTCTACACCCACACACTTACACCCACATCCCCCCAGACACCCTCCCCCCCTCCACAGAACCATAAACAGACCGAAGCTCAAAGGGGGGAAAGATGAGGAGCCTTCCCCGTGCACAATGCGACATAAAATAAGGTTAACATTGTCACGTGGGATTGTTTTTCCAACCTGACCTTCGTAAAACTGCATTGTGCTAAGTTACTTGTGATTTTCTCCGGCGGTGTCCCGTATTTTATGTTTCGTAAGACCACACACACACTGAGAGGCGGTCGGGGAGGTGTGTTGGAAGGCCTTACAGAGAATGGTATTAATGCTGGAGTAAATGCTTTTAACAGGAAGCTGGCTGTACAGGTCATTACTGGAGGGGGGAGAGAGAGAGAGAGAGAGAGAGAGAGAGAGAGAGAGAGAGAGAGAGAGACAGAGACAGAGAGAGAGACAGAGAGAGAGAGAGAGAGAGAGAGAGAGAGAGAGAGAGAGAGAGACAGAGAGAGACAGAGAGAGAGAGAGAGAGAGAGAGAGAGAGAGAGAGAGAGAGAGAGAGAGAGAGAGAGAGAGAGAGAGAGAGAGAGAGAGAGAGAGAGCGTGCATGATCAAATATTAAAACAAATAAGAATACGAGAACTGAATAAGGAAAATGTGGGTGTATTTGGATATTCTTTCTCATATAACTGAACAACGAAAGAGAATTTAAACCCGTGTAAAAGGTTTGGATTCTAATATGTCTTACCATTAATACAAATATGATTCCATTTCAAGACATAATATCCTGATTTAATATGACACAACCTAACAAAAACACAATATTTAATCTTATTCAATTTGCAAGATAGTTTTAAACATCCAAGAATGAAACTCAAAAAACAATATTATTATTTTCCGATTTTTTTTTTTACAGAAGCCCAGATAATATTTCACAATACTCAAGCTACTGGAATTATCATATTAAAATAGAAATTCAACAAATCTATAATTCTCAAGAGGTAAATTTGTAGATACACGTTAGAGGCAACACGTGGACAATGGAACCAGTCTCAGCGGTCAGGTACTTAGGTGTGTGTGTATATCGCTGATTGAAAACATAAAGTAGAAAATTCCGGCCATAAATCACCTTGGATAATTAAGGGGCAAATATGGGTAGTTTGGCCGTAAAGTTGGAGGTTAATGGGGGTATTTACAGTCGTGTGGGGGTGGTTAACAAGCCGCCTACATGGTTCAGGTCATCCTCAAGTGAACACAAGATAGATTTCTCCACTACACAGGAAAACACGTATAACTTTTTTTTTTTTACTTTTTTTGTGTGTGTGTACGGTTTAAAAAGCCATTATGTAACCGGTGGAGAGAGAGAGAGAGAGAGAGAGAGAGAGAGAGAGAGAGAGAGAGAGAGGCACTTTTTAAAAAAATCTCTCACAGAATTAAAGATTATTTTATTTTGTTAGTTGACATAGAAAGAGACAAAGGAAAAAAAAGCTAAAAAAAATAGAGAAAAAAACGAAAAATATAAATAAAAAAGTAAGAGGAAAAAAAGAGAGACACAGAAATAAAGACTTTTAAAAAGCATCTCAAGTCAGTTTAAAAACCATTTATCTATTTATGAGACATTTTGATCTGTAGTAAATGAAATGTACACACTGAGGCGGCCATTTTTCCTCGCTCTATGAGACACTAAATGCATCAGCCGAGTTAGAAAGTAAATAGAGATTAATAAAAAATAAATGTTGGTGACTTAAAACAACAAATACATTTTACGCCCTACCAAATTTCCCTTAAATACGGTAAACAAGTCCCACATGTCCCCAATTTTCCCTTAAATACGGTAATTAGTTCCCAAAAGTCCCTAAATTTTCCCTTAAATACGGTAAACAAGTCCCACATGTCCCCAATTTTCCCTTAAATACGGTAATTAGTTCCCAAAAGTCCCTAAAATTTCCCTTAAATACGGTAAACAAGTCCCACATATCCCCAATTTTCCCTTAAATACGGTAAACAGTTCCCCAAAATCACTACGTCTCCATAGACAAAGTAAACAGGTCCCAAATAGTCATAGTAATAAGTGTTTAATGCCGTAAATTATCAAAATATTATGAGAAAAAAATCATTAGTACACTTAAAAGCATTATAATGATAGCCTAAGTACAGATAAAGCATTATAATGATAGCTTAAGTACAGAATAGAGCATTATAATATTTCCAAATCATGTCCAGTATAAGGAACAAAGTATTATATTAACTAAAAAAAATAGCCATTGTAAAGTAGAGAATATTATACTAATTCGAAAATATATCAATATAAAGTGGAAAAACAATATGATAATTCCCAAAATATAGCCGTAATAAAATACAGAGCTTTATGCTATTTCCCCCAAACAACCAGAGTATAATGATCCTTTAAAAGAAGAACAAGATTCTATTGTACAGTATGAAGCATTATAATAATACCTTTATATAAGACAGAGCATAATAATTAAAAACATAACTATATACTCTATGACCTTTTCCTCAAGCAGAATTCCTCCAGTGCATGAAAAACCATAAATGATAATCAGTCAGTGTAGAGATGAGGTTAGGGAAGGGGCGAAGCTGGACGTTCCCTGAGAGCACAAACACTCGCTGGCATATGTACATTGTGGCGGTAGGCAGTAACATACGCGAGGTCGTCATGCAAGGAGATGGTGTGGGGATAACGCACGATTGACGAGGCAGTCAGGTTAAGGTGTCAAAATGACCCACAACGGCGAGGTGGGTGGGAGGGATGGAGGTGTGTGTGTGTGTGTGTGTGTGTGTGTGTAGAAGGATGTGTGTGGAGGGGGAAAGAGGGATGTGTGTGTATCAACTTCATCTCTCACGTGTTCCTGCTGCTGTTTTTCTTCCTGGGGGCTGAAGAAGAGTGGGGGAGGAGGAGAGGTTAAGGAGGAGGAGGAAGAGGAGGAGGATCAGAAGGATGAGTAACAAAAAATGATTTCTCGTCTTCCTCCTATTATTCTTCCTCCTGCAAGATGAAGAAGAAAGAAGGAAGAAAAAATGGAAGAAAGAAGAAAGTAGGACAACATTGATTACTGATTGTCTTTCTCCTCGTACGGGAAGAGGAAGAGGCGTTTATGAGGTGGAGGGCAACGAAGATAAAAGACTTCTTCCTGAGGTATGGGCGGGTGAAGAGGAAGAGGAGGAGAGAGATGAGAAGGAGGAGAGAGATGAGAAAGAGGATACAGTAAAACAAGGAGAAATACGAAGATCGAAAGGCGGACTAAAGGAAGATAAGACCAGAGGAAAAAAAAAGTTCGAATCAGTGTTAAAGATCCCGTGAGGAGTATCAGAAAAAGATCTACCGTACTCCTCCTCCTCCTACGCCCTTTCAGGAGTGAGAGAAGTGAGTGATCGAGGGAGGAGATAAACATATACCCCGGGTACTCCTTCAGGTAGGTGTGCCGGAGCAAAGATGGATTCTCGTGCAGTGAGGTGAGAGATGAGTGGAGGAGAAACACGTAAACTATTCCAACGAAGAAACATTTTTACTACAAAAACACTACATTCAGAGGTACGGGACTTAAATAAAAATATCACCAAGCTTCTAAACTACAAACTCTTTTCCTACAAAGACACTCAGACTCTATGCTATACCCAGGATGGAAATACTAATTGATTACAGTACAAAAATTTCTTAACTGCAAATGTACTCCTTATTAATGTAGACTTTACAAAGGTACTCCGAGCTAAATTATCTAAGATGGAGTTGTGGCAAAATTTGTCCTCTGTGTCTTTTTCTACGAGTAAACAATGTGATAAAGTCTTCCAGAAGCTGAGAAATGATCTCTTAGTGTCTGGGCTAAGCTAACCTAACCTAACCTAACCTAACCTATCCTATCCTATCACAACCTAACCTAACCTAACAATGACCCTTTTACATGGATCCTTTAGGTCTTGGCCACAATCCTAATGGGTTAGGTTAGGTTAGGTAAGGTTAATGCCTCTTAAGACTGGGCCGATTAGGATTGGGGACATATTAGGCAACAACACTAATGCTTAAAATTATAACTGGGTGCCCATTAAGACCAGTAAACACAATTGATCCATCACAACGCTTAATTAACATACTGTCACCTATACCACACTTCCTGGAGACTTTGGCACCCACCTTTGTTTATACTGGCACTACACGGAAGACAGTGCCATCTTTACCTAATGGCCACAAGATATGACTTAACGACTGTGCCATATTACAGTAGACTTTGATGAAACAATATGAGATAAATTTTAATCTGGTGAAAAAATCTATTGCAATTTCTTACTCTATTGCAATGTATTATAATCTATAGAGTTCTTAAATTACTATGATGACTTATAAAACTGAAGACGATGACTAAGGTGTTGAGTATAATGACTTAAGACACTGAGAACGATGACCTAAGACACTGAGAACGATGACTAAGGTGTTGAGTATGATGACTTGATCATCTTATCCCTAACGACGTAAAACCTTAAGTAGAATGATTTTCAAGTGTAATTATCCCTTAAGTGAGGATTATTTAAA
This sequence comes from Homarus americanus, assembly GCF_018991925.1. Lineage (NCBI taxonomy): Eukaryota > Metazoa > Arthropoda > Malacostraca > Decapoda > Nephropidae > Homarus > Homarus americanus. The sequence continues at coordinate 15,061,912 of NW_024737097.1, forward strand.
AGTGTCGAGATCGTAAGTGCAATTACTTAACACTTAGACCACATGTAGTGTTAAGTGCAATTACTTAAGATCTGTGGATTTTGTGGATAATGTCCTAAAGTGCGATTACTTAAAACACTTGGAATGAAAAGATTAATTATTCCAAGTGCGATTACTACTAAACAACTCGACTTGGACTGATGAAGCCTTTAAGTGTGATTAAGAGGCTTTCTTAAGTGTGTGATTATTTAAAATCTCTTTTATCAATGACAGGAGACGTAAATAAGCGTACTTAAATATCAATTAAGACAATTTCATAGTTACATCCAAATTAATCAAGTTAATTACTTATCGTTTTTGGCTTCAACTATTCAACAACAACAAAACAACAATACCAACAATATACAACAAAAGAAGAAGAACAACAAGAACAAGAACAACAAGAAGAACAAGAAGAAGAACAAGAAGAAGAACAAGAAGAACAAGAAGAACAAGAAGAAGAACAAGAACAAGAAGAAGAACAAGAAGAAGAACAAGAACAAAAACAAGAACAAGAAGAAGAAGAACAAGAACAAAAACAAGAACAAGAAGAAGAAGAACAAGAAGAAGAAGAACAAGAACAAGAACAAGAAGAACAGGAAGAAGAAGAAGATGAAGAAGAAGAAGAAGAACAAGAAGAAGAACAAGAACAAGAAGAACAAGAAGAACAAGAAGAACAAGAAGAAGAACTCAATACATCAATCCACTGTTATCCTGTTTACTCATCTCTCTCTTTATCTCCTTCCACATCATCTTTATCATCGTCTTAATCTCTTGGCAGTCTTCTTCATCTTTGCCTCGTTGCTTAACTTCCTCCTCAGAGATAAGACAACCCGTAATGACAAGAGTGTTTAAGGCAGTTATTAGCGCCTTCACCCTTAACTATTGTTCCCTGCAGGCTGTGTATAACCTCGGGCACACACACACACACACACACGTCTTGAGAACAGTCGATTGATATCTGGGTAATTACTGCCGTTCTTCGTTAGCTTTCTCTCTCTCTCTCTCTCTCTCTCTCTCTCTCTCTCTCTCTCTCAATATATTTCTCTGTCTGTCTTTGTCTATCTATTTATTCATCTCTCTCTCTCTCTCTCTCATTTGTTCACTGTCTTTGGGTTTCCTGTTTTTATTCTTGGGCTTTCTGTCTCCCCTTCCTGTCATCGTCTGTCTGTCTATACGTCTCTGTCTCTCTTATCTGGTTCTCTTTTCGTTTATTTTTTTACATCACCACTTGTTTGTGTTCGTCTGTGTCCGTGATTGTCTCTGTGCTTGCGTGTGTGCGTGTCTGTATATGTAATTGCTTTTGCTTTGTGTGCGTGCGTGCGTTATGTCTATACACGCACACATATATAAGTAAGATAAATCATTCCATTTTTTAATTTCTCGACGCATTAACATATAGATAAGCATCCATGTTGTACTGCGAGAGGTCGAAGAAAATAATTTTTTTAACCAATAAAAACCTTCCTTCTAATCATCTCGTTCGTTGATTGGCTTTCCCTCCCTGATACGTTTTATCCAAATATGCTGAACCATATTATGAAGAGTGGTGAAACTCTTGATGCATTGCTCCCTCACTCCTCACTCACAAACGGGGGGGGGGCGTGGGAGGGGGACAGACGTAGGGAGAGAGAGGGAGGAAGGGGAGAGAAAGAGGGGGAGAGGTAGGGAGATAGGGAGAGAGAGAGAGAAAAATAAACAAATATTGGCAGGATGAACAACCTGTATCTATTGCCTCTCAAAAAACATAGCGGATATGTTTCAATATTCCCGAGAAGCAGTCAGGTCAGGGGTGGGGATGGGGCTTGATAATAAACAGAGAGAGAGAGAGAGAGAGAGAGAGAGAGCGAGCATAGCAAAACCAATAACCTTTTCCCAACACCTTTACAAACACACACACACACACACACACACACACACACACACACACGAGTTTCAAGACGCTGAGAGACAAGTAAGCATAACGAGATGAATATTAAAGATAAAGAAGGAATATGGATAAAGAAGAAAGAACGATAGGGCTGGATAAAGGTTAGGGAAGAGAGAGACAAAAGGGATAAAGATTAAGTAAATAAAAAAGGTGAAAAGGGATACCTCCATCCCCTCTCCTCTCAACATCATACTACAGTACTACACAGTTAGCAGTGGGAAGGGCGTAACCTAGTGAACGTACAAGGAGGAAGGATGTGGGTAAGGTGGGAGGGGGAGTGATGAAACTAGATAAGGGATAGGAAGGGAAAGAAGGAGAGGAAGAGAAAGGTGAAGGATGTGGTTGACAAGGAGAGAGAAACAACGTCAGAGAGACAGACAGACAATGAACAAGATAAAGAAAAGAGAAAGAGAAATAATAAGACAGAAAAAAGAAAGAGGGGGAGACGGGGAGGGGGGAAGAGGGGAGAGGGAAGGAAGGTTGGGGAGGGAGGGAATATTTAACATAAACACGTCCCGGACTAACCAGCAAAACTCATTAACAAATCAAAACTCAATTATCTTACACGCATATTGATTGGAATGAATTAGCGGCAGGATAATAAGGCGAGGTCCGTAAACAAGCCAACAGCTGCCCCGTCCGTCAGCTCAAGGTGTGAAGGATTGCCCACACCTCACCCTCCAGGTCACACACACCTTGACCTGGCCTCCGCCTCCACCCAGGAGATTAAAGAGTCCAGGAGATGGTGTAAAACAGAGACATTTGGCTGAAGATAAAAATATAAGAAAAAAAATAATAGTTTTTTTTCCTTCGGGATTTTAATGCCAGTTGATAGCCATATGAAGAATAGGAGGAATATAGAGCAAAGCCACATAATTATTAGCTCCTACTTAACTACGTGGTGTTGTATGAGATACCCAGTAGCAGCTTAGATCAGACTCACATTGACCCGTAACGACAAAAAATTATTACCACTATTACAATATATGATGTTCCTTCACGTGATAATAATTTTGATAATACTCTCTTAAAAGTTATTATAATTAGGAGGGTTTTAAAATATAATCGTAGAAACTATGACTTCAATGGACTAAAACCTACTATGCCTTTCACGGTTGTATTTACATTATTAATCCCGGTCAGATTCTCATTACAATCACTGTATATCCAAGGAGTTATGACCTTAACACAATCACTAGAAGGGGATAGAGGGGACTGGAGATGGTGGTAGGGGTCTGGAGATGGTGGTAGGGGTCTAGACAGGGGGAATGGGTCTAGAGAAGGTGGTAGGGGTCTGGAGAAGGTGGTGGGGGTCTAGACAGGGGGTGAGGGTCTGGAGAGGGGGTAGGGGGCTGGAGATGGTGGTAGGGGTCTAGAGAAGGTGGTAGGGGTCTGGAGAAGGTGGTGAGGGTCTGGAGAGGGGGTAGGGGTCTGGATGGGGTAAGGGTGGATGGGGTAAGGGTAGTGGTAGGTGCTGAAGGTGAGCAGTGAACCCCATCAACACCTGCAGCAGTGAACCCCATCAACACCTGCGTGAACTTTTTGTATGGGTCACACAGATAACCTCCGGGAAACAGTGCAGGGGAGGCCAAGAGGTCATCGTCGGTAATAAGGGAAGGTGATATAGGCCTACGGAACAACCTGGTGAACGAAGGTGGATAATGAATTAAAATGAATAATGAAATGATAGAGATATTACCAGAAATAATTATTTTTGGAGAGAGAATTGATGATTTATGACTTAGGACAAATATTTATTATCATTGGCTGAAGCTGGGAAGATTAATTCTCATTGGTTAATCTCCTTACTGTATATACTCTTAACTCGTGAATAAAAGAATAAAAAAAATATTATAAAAAAATGAAAAAGTAATAAAACTTTTAACAGGAATTTATGCTAACGATGTGAAGATATTCAAGTATTTTTCTTTCCTGACCTGACTGATAATTTCCTTTCCTGACCTGACTGATAATGTTGATTTATTTTTTTACACGTGAAGATTTTTTTTATTTATTTGTTTACTTTTATTCTGGTTTAAAGCTGCCACTGATATATTCTTAATCACTTTAGGTTAAGTTAGGTTAGGTCAGGTCAGGTCAGGTCAGGTCAGGTCATGTCAGGTCAGGTCAGGTCAGGTCAGGTTAGGCGATTTTGTGAAGGTTTGTAAGGTGGAAAATAAATGTTGTAAAGTTCGATCTGTTTACTGTAGCGGATTGTTTGACTAAAAATTGTATTAGACCTGTTTATTCGACCTACCTAACCCGACCTACTCATTCGACCTAAGCTAAACCAAACCTACTCATTTGACCTACCTAACTCGGCCTACTCATCCGACCTACCTAACCCGACCTACTCATTCGACCTACCTAACCCGACCTACTCATTCGACCTACCTAACCCGACCTACTCATTCGACCTACCTAACCCGACCTACTCATCCGACCTACCTAACCCGACCTAGCCCGACCTACCTCACCCGACCTACTCATTAGACCTGCCTGATAACACAAAAACCTATAATAGTTCCTACATCGTGAGTTGTTAAGTTCCTCACAAGGATAGAGAGAATTTCCTGGAAGACTAAGTGTGATGGATTATATTTACTGAGTTTGTTATAGCAGGCCATTAAGATGATAATTATAGATGACTTGGATAATAAACACTGAATTATTGGTCATTAATTATAGGATTAGGTTTGTTTATTTTGCGTTTTGTTTTAGTCTGATGATGTTTTTAGTATGTTTTTTTATTGGTTTAATATTTTTTGGTTTAATTTTAATGTTATAGATGAAGTTTTAAGGAAATGTTGATATATCACACTAATTAAGATTTACACAAGAAGGTAATTATAGACATACTACTTAAGTCTTACTGAAGGGGTTAATTAAGTCTTCATACTAGTTAAATCTTACTTAAGTGGTTAAATTCATGTGGTTAGTTATCTACATACTAATTAAGTCATACTCAAGAGGTTACTTAAGTTATATCACGAATAACAGAAGCAAAAACCTGAAGTAAATGATAATCAAAGGCAATATTGGATAAATGCATAACAAGGACAAAAATCAAGAAAATTAACAATGTCAAAATCAAAATTAGAGTAAATTTGTAAACAAACTCGACAAGTGAAATAAACAAAGTGAAGTAAAAACAAAATAGCAATGACAGCCGGTAAATACAAACAAAATATCACAACAAAGAAAGTCTATAGCGCAAACTAAACAACGATTAAGAAAGTCATTAATGAGAAACAACAACATAATAAACAAAGTAAATCATGCAAACACAACATTAAAGTAAATAAAACAATAAAAAACAAACAATAACCAATACAGTAAAAAAATCGACAACAAAAACAACCTACCAGAGTAAACAAAGACAATCAATAAAAAAACAAATAAAACAAAAACCCTCACAGAACAAACAAATCAAAACAAGAGAGAGGAGGGAGGGAAGCAGGGGTGGGGGGGTAAACACAATCAAGGGAGACAGCAGCGTCTGACAGAACAATAGCCAATACTCATTACCAGTCAAGTCTACCAGTCGAATAATTAGGAAGCAAGGTTAGGGCCTCCAGGAACCAGCGCCTTGACACCCCCACGAGACTGGAAGGTGCAAATGACGGTGGAAAAGTGATTATCATGAGCCCGGAGCATCGTCCCTCAACTAGTGAACCCACACACACACACACAGACATACAAGCACATACACTTCCACTGGGTCCTACAGCTGGTGGGCCACTCGTAAAATGAGTCTAAGACGGATCCCCAAGAACTGATTCGTATCGTTTGGTAATTATACGACTCAGGTGCTATATAGTTTTGTTATACCAGAAGAACGGGAGGAGGAGAGGGAGGAGGGGGAGGGGAGGGGGGAGTGATATTAATGTGAGAATAAAGTGATTGATAATGCAATTGTTAGTTAAGATTATATGGTCTGGGGTTTGCAATGAGGATGACACAGAATGCGGGTTGTTGTTGTTGTTTTGTTTTGTTTTTCGTTCGACCTCTCGTTCTCACACCCCTGCAGCAGCTTCGGGGGGAAAATATAGCCGCATGAATCACTCGGGATGATGGATGGTGAGGGAAGACACGGCCACACACCACCACCAGTAACAACAAAAAAAAAACCTCATGGGATTTACGACACGAGACTTGTCTTTTCCAGGGTAACGGAGTGTGGAGGGAGAGGAGAAGGTAGGAGGAGAAGGAGGAGAGAGGGAGAGGGGTGTGGAGAAGGCAAGGAGAGGTAGGAGGAGGAGGAGGTGGGAAGGAGGATGGGTGGGGGAGATGAGAAGGATAGCAGGAGAAAGGATAGGATGAGAAGAGGGAAGGAGGAAAAGGACCATGAGGAGCAGGAAGGGAAGGAAGAGGAGTGGGAAGGAAGATGAGCAGAAAGGGAAGGAAGGGGAGTAGGGAGGAAAGACGAGAAAAAGAAGGATAACATGCAACTCACTAATTCCTTAACTGGAAGAGGTCAAGAAGCCTGTATCACCTTAAGTCAAAACTGTAGAAATGTGAAACTGAAACAATAAACAAGTTTCTTTATCCTTCCTGGTGAGAAAATAATTAAAACAATACGAAGTAACATTAAGGAGAAGAAAAAGACCAAATATAACCAAAACACGTAAAATAAATAACCGAATCGAGAGAATTAATTAAGAATGTAAGATTATAATGTATCGTGAGTCGCCAGCCACAGAAAACGGAATCCCTATTAAAGCTTATTATTGTTTTTTACCACGTATTGTTAAAAGGAAAGTGAGCACAGAGATCAAGGGTAGCAGGTGGCTGGATGATTACTTCCTTAATACTGGAGGATATCAAATGTCTGAATCAAATGTTCCTGAGAAAAAAAGACGGTATTTTATTATGATGTCAATCTCTTATTACTAAAGGCTTGGAAGTGGTTAGACCTGACATTGGCAGGAGAGCAGAGTGTTGGATTTTTCGGTTCTGTATCAGGTTGTTGTGAACACACCATCAAAAAAGTATCTGTGCACATTGGGTCCGATGATTTCCTCAATGATCAATACACCTCCGCCACAACGTAACCACCACCACCATGACCCTCGCTACACATGTTCACAAGATAATCTATTTTCTTCTAAAGGCGCATATAATAACAATACTTTCTATGGATAAAACAGGAAATGTATCTAGCGAGCGATATATGTCATTTTGCAACATCTATCGTCTGTGGTATCATATTGTTTCACGTGAATTGTACACAGAAACTTTTGGAGTAAATGTAAACACAACCGAAAAAAGTATCTTTACAATTTTGTGTTAGACAAAATGACACAACGGACGAAGGATTTTGACAACCTTACCGAGACAACAGGAGTCGCGGTGTTCATTTTGAAAATCATCGGAGCGTAAAGATACTTTTTTATGTGTGTATTTCTTTCTGTGTACTCAAGAATGGTACAGCAAATTTCACCTCAAGTCCAAAATTATAATACTGACAAGAGAGGGATCCTGGAGTTACCGTTGTCAAGATTGAATAAAGAAAATTAAAGTAATGAGCAGCATTTTGTCTCCCGAAAATTATATATTAGGCTTGAAACACAAAATAACATTACTTTTGACTGTGTAGTTTGATAAAGAAGCCATAGTACCGATCTTAGTTAATCTTTGGTATTAGCCACGATACCAGAAAGGGCGAGAAGGTTATGATGAACTGAAAGCTGCGGGGCAATAAGTCGACTTGGGGGGAGGTACCATAGTGAGTTACCTACTTCCTTAGTCTCCTACACCACTGCTTCTCTAAGACCACCTGACTAACAAGAGGATTCTGGAGTTCTTGTTGACATTGTTTTCTATTTTTCTTTTGTCTATTATTTTTGCTATATCTGCTTTAATATTTCTTCTGTATGCTTCTTTCTTCTCTGTTACTTCCCTTCTTCCTTTTCTACTACTTCGTTATGAATGTTGTTTACTATTTGTACTATTTTTCATGTGTACTACTTTTATCCAATTTCTTTTATCTTCAACATTACTATATCTATTTTGTCTACTACTGTTCCCTATTTATCTCGTCCCTCCTATTTCTCTCGTTCCACCCCTTCCACCTATAGAGACTCAGGGTAGACCCCACCTGTCCCTCGCGTCATTATGTCAACAAAACAAGACCACAGCCGAAAATCACCTTTGCCTTACTAATTACACGCATCATTACACCTTTGTAAACAGAGCACAAAAACTAGTCTAGGGAAAGGATAAAATAAGCGACAGGTAACTCCAGGTGGTGAAGAAACCCAAGGGAAACAAGTTATGCTAATTACCACCACCAAGACCATTACAAGAAGTACAAAAGATTGATAAAACGATAAAGAAATTTTCAGATATTACTATTTTAATTCTTGTAAGTATTAAATGTCATAAAGTGATAATATCTATATTTATCGAGAGACTAATACAGTTGCTATAATAATTAATCAGAGTTTCAGATCACTCACTAGAATTCCTCTCGATATGTAACGTTCACGACTGAGGAATCCATAATGTCATTTTATTACAGATATTATGAAAAATAAAATAAAAAGCGAACATTAAAGTTGAGGGAATTAGAATATATTAAGGATACACTCGAGAGAAAGTGTCAGATTATTTTTGTTTTTCTCTGTTGTTGGAAATAATGATATTCCAAGCACATGGCGGATAAAGTTAATGGGAACATCACTCGTGTGTCTGTGGCATTAAGTGTGTGGCTCGACCCAGTGGTCTTGTAGTGAACTGAAGAAAAAAAAAGAGAAACTACAAAAGAATTCTAAATTATTCTCTAAGTCAACGTTTTCCAGTTTAATAATAATAATAATAATAATAATAAAAGTCATAATGTGTGACGAAAAATGTAAAATATAAAATTCATAGTATTTGTTTGTATTTCGATTATATTCTGAATCATTGAATATTTCTTTTTCTCCACACACACTGATCCTTATAGACAAGACAGTACAAGAACTAACATTGATGATATATTGATTAGATAAAATACATCAGATAGCCCTTTCCCACTCACTACCCACTCCACACAAACCCCACTCTCCACCCCACATCCCTTCTCTACACCTACAACCCTTCCCTACATCCACACTCCTTCCCCACACCCCTTCCATACACCTATACCCCTTTCCCACACCCCGTCTCCACCCCACACCCATTCTTTACTCCCACACTACTTATCCATACCCCTCCCTACCTCACACAACCCACCCCACATCCCCTCCACCCTCCACACCCCACACCGATCCTCCCCTCCCCATACCCCACCCCACACACCCCACACTCCCCCACAACCCACCCCCTACAGGCCTACACCATCATAAGAATGGAGGTAACTACAGCGGGCCTATTGGCCCATACTGCACAGTCCCATTTACTCCTAACCCCTATCGCTCATATATCCATCCAACCTGTGTTTGAAGCTATCTATATAATCAACTCTACTTAAATTATTCGCTTAACTTGAAACTTGGCACAGTTATTGCATACATAATGAACACGTGGTAATAAGGATATGGTAAATAAATTCTTGAGGTGAGGGTTTTTCATTAATCTCCTCTCTCACGGTATATTTATTCAATTTTCTGTGTCCAGCTACGTCAGAGTGAAGGGGGGAGGGGGGAGTTTAACTGTTTCTTGGGGAGAGTTGGATGTGGTTGATGTTTTAAAATGGGATCTCATTATTTGGTAACGTAGAAACACACACATATATATATATACAGTAGCTAAAACAACTATCTGTGCATACTTTGTGGGGAACAATATGAGACCATGGATGATAAATTTTGATATATGAGAGCTGTCACTAGTCACACGTAAGATCTCGGAGCATAACGACCCTCACCTGCACATATAGTTGTTTTAGTTACTGTACAATGTACATACTTATAGCCTTACGTACATACAATTCTGGTTAACACACACAAACATACATACTGTACATACACCCATCTAAACGTAAATACCACAACAAACCCAAAACACACACACACACACACACACACACACACACACCTGTCTTCCTCACTGTATAATTAAATCTCCACGAACTCGATCAAAGATGAAAAACACGACTATGATCGCCATAAATGTCAGCTGAGAAATATAGTATAGGCTCATATATCACTATTATACACGCGAGCTCTGTCCACATATACTATACCTCCAGGCTTATGTATGATATTGACCAATCATAAATCTTATATCTAAGTATTATCAGTCCATCTCAAACATGATTGGCTGTCCGGGGTGGTGTATTGTGTACGGATGAGTTACGAGGAGTGAATTTGATGAGTTGGGGCAAAAATATAAGTTTGTTTAGAGAGAGAGAGAGAGAGAGAGAGAGAGAGAGAGAGAGAGAGAGAGAGAGAGAGAGAGAGAATTCCTGCTGTTTGTCTCCTAATTTATTCACTTGGATAAGATTTGTTTACAGTCGGTATTAAATAGTGATAAATAAACACCATTTAATCATACGTAAAATTTCTATTAATTCCTTTGATTGAAAACCTTTTGGTGGTTCCTGTCTATCAATCAATGTGTCCGTATCTGTCATCTGGGTATCTGTCTATCTGTGCTGTGTGTCTGTCTGTCTGTCTATGACCAAATGGCTGCCGCGTAATAGATAAAATTCTATTCGGTACATAATAAGATTACTTCCATAAGTTATTTTTATTCTTGTAATCAACTTTATCGATTCTGGTGTCCTTCAGGCTGGAGGTGGGATGGTGGGGAGGGGAAGAGGGAGGTGAGGAGGAGGAGTGTGGGGTGATGGGGAGAAGGAAGGAAGAGGTAAGAAGGATGGCAGGGGGGGTGGTTGGGAGAAGGAAGGAGGGTGGAGATAGTGGGGTGGTTAGGAGAAGGAAGAAAGGGATAGGGAGGGTGGTTAGGGGGGATGGTAGTGGTAATGGGGTGGAGAGGAGGGGGTAGGGGTGGGGCTATAAGGAGGAGGGGATACTGAGTTAGGTTGTCTAGTACTGTGGAGGAAGAGGGGTGATGGTGTGGTGAGGAGGCAGGGGTGACAATGGGGTTGGTGAGGAGGAGGTGGTGGGGAGAGGAGAGTTAGTCGTTGAGGTGGTGAGGAGGAGGTGGTTGTAGTGAGGTGGTGGGGAAAGGAGAGGTAGTCGTGAGGTGGTGGAAAGGAGGGTGAAGGTGGAAAAAGGAGGGTAGTAGTGGGATGGTGAGAAGGTAATGGTAGTGGGAAGGGAGACTGGGTAATGAAGAGGGGCGGGGCGGGGGGAAATCAGATCACCTATTCCACCCATGACTCGGGTTTAATATTCTCATTAAACAAGAATAAATTAGATCAAATAATTATAAAATACAATTAATTCACCATTCTTACACTTTTGTTACCTGTTGTTATTGAAGTAGATTAATTTTATTTCTGATGTTTATGAGTTTTTTTGGATATAATAATCGGTGATGTTGAGTCAGAGGGTGGATGGGGGCATTGATGGAAGGAGGCATTGGTGGAAGGAGGCATTGGTGGAAGGAGGCATTGGTGGAAGGAGGCATTGGTGGAAGGAGGCATTGGTTTACGGGGCATTGGTTCAAGTGGCATTGGTGGAAGGGGTATTATGGAGTGGAACATTGGTGGATGGAAACAGTGGTGGAGGAGAGGGGGTAGACGCCAACTGAAGGAGAATGAGTAGAGGAATAGAGATGGATGGGTGAGGAAAGAGAGAGAGAGAGACAGGGGGGGGGGGAGAAGTGAGGATGGAAGAAAATGAGAGGGGAGAGAGGGAAAAGGGTAGATGGATAAGAAGAGAAGGGGAAGGGAGATCAAATAGAAGACCAAATGGACGGGAAATCCTAGCAACAAAATTTCAAAATGCTTTAAGACAACACGATATTACTTCAATGTTTCTCAACACTTGGGAACAACTGAAGGGATGAGGAAGAATGAGAAAGGGAAAACAACGACAAAAATAAAAAAAATGTAAAGGAAGTAGAAAAATATGAATTAAAAACGGATGACAAGTAAGAGGAAAGAGAGAAGAAAGGGGAAAAACTTTGAAAAAATAAGAAAAAACAAAATAAAGGAGAAAACATCATAAACAAGAAAAATATAATAGATAAATGAAAAAAAATGAAAAAAGTAATATTACAAGAAAGGGGAAACGAGAAAGCAAGAAAAATGGAAGAAAAAAAACACATGATAAAGGAAGGAGGTAGAAGATGGGGGATGATGATATGTACAGAGGGTTAACGAGATGGGAAAGAGCCACGCCATACCAGCATCTTTCACGCCTCTCTTGGCTAAATTAACGCCGATACCCACAGCTCACGGTGATCTATTGCCTGGGGAGGGGGGAGTCAGGGGAGAGAGGGAAGGGAGAGGGGTGAGAGGGAGGAGGAGGCAGGAGAAAGAGGGAAAGAGGGAGGGAGGGGAGGGGTGTGGATGTATGGAAGGGCTGGTTCAGGAGGATGGATGTGTGTGTGGGGGGGGCATAGGGAGGGATGGGATGGGGGTGAAGGAGAGGATTGGGTGAAGGTGTGAATAAGGGAGATTGTGGGGGTGAGGGAGGTGGTGGGGGTGAGGGAGGTGGTGGGGGTGAGGGGTGTGGTGGGAGTGAGGGAGGAGAAGGGGGTGAGGGAGTGCATGGAGGCTAACCCAGGAAGTATATAGATGGCTGTGGTGATGGATCCTAAAGTAGCTGTGGTCAGGATCAGTCACTCAGTGTATGAAGGAGTGAGATAACACGAGGGAGAGGTGAGAGAAGAAATATGTCTGTATGTATGTATGTATGTATGTATGTATATATGTATGTATGTATGTATATATGTATGTATGTATGTAACGTTAATAATGAAATACACACTTACTTTAGTCACCTCGGGATAGTCTTTAAGTGATAAGGATAAACCACTTATTGGCTAAAAACTCTAAACCAAACGGGAGATTAATTAAAGGGAGATAACAGAGATAAAGTCGATAGATATGTAAAGTAGATGATAAAGGGAGGATACAGGGAGAAGGAAGGATATAGGGAGAAGGAAGGATACACGGAGAAGGAAGGATATAGGGAGAAGGAAGGATACAGGGAGAAGGAAGGATACAGGGAGAAGGAAGGATATAGGGAGAAGGAAGGATATAGGGAGAAGGAAGGATACAGGGAGGATGAAGGATATAGGGAGAAGGAAGGATATAAGGAGGACAAAGGATACAGGGAGAAGGAAGGATACAGGGAGAAGGAAGGATATAAGGAGGACAAAGGATACAGGGAGAAGGAAGGATACAGGGAGAAGGAAGGATATAGGGAGAAGGAAGGATATAGAGAGAAGGAAGGATATTGGGAGGATGAAGGATATAGGGAGAAGGAAGGATATAGGGAGAAGGAAGGATATAAGGAGGACAAAGGATACAGGGAGAAGGAAGGATACAGGTAGAAGGAAGGGTACAGGGAGAAGGAAGGATATAAGGAGGACAAAGGATACAGGGAGAAGGAAGGATACAGGTAGAAGGAAGGATACAGGGAGAAGGAAGGATATAGGGAGAAGGAAGGATATAGGGAGAAGGAAGGATATAAGGAGGACAAAGGATACAGGGAGAAGGAAGGATACAGGTAGAAGGAAGGATACAGGGAGAAGGAAGGATATAGGGAGAAGGAAGGATAGACAGGGAGAAGGAAGGATACAGGGAGAAGGAAGGATACAAGGAGAAGGAAGGATACAGGGAGAAGGAAGGATACAGGGAGAAGGAAGGATACAGGGAGAAGGAAGGATACAGGGAGAAGGAAGGATACAAGGAGAAGGAAGGATACAGGGAGAAGGAAGGATACAGGGAGAAGGAAGGATACAGGGAGAAGGAAGGATACAGGGAGAAGGAAGGATACAGGGAGAAGGAAGGATACAGGGAGAAGGAAGTGGTAATCCAGGAGGAGGTAGAGGTACGTAATGAAGGATGCTGGAGAAATAGGTAAATAAGGTGAGATAGGGAGGAGGCAGATGAGGGCCAGATAGGTGTGTTGTGAGGTATGAGTCAGGTGATGAGATGCTTGATACCTGAATGATTTAATGAGATCCGTTACGAGGAGGACAAAACACAGGTACAGACACACACACACACACACACACACGGACATGCACACAGACACGCACACAGACATGCACGCAGATATAGACACACATTAAAATTACTAACATGCCAACGTGTGCTTGCGTGTGTGTATATGTGTGCTTGCGTGTGTGTATATGTGTGCTTGCGTGTGTGTATATGTGTGCAAGTGAATGTGTGTTTGTTTATGTGTATACGTATGTTTGTATTAGTGTGTGTGTATTAATCTTTTGTCTCAACGTATTATTCACATCATCCATAATAAAGATATACTGATGATAGTCTTACACATACACAGACAGGCAGACAGACAGACAGACAGACAGACAGACACAGACAGACAGGGACAAAAAGTAAATTAACACTACCAATAAACAGATAAGATAATAAAAATGCATCATAAGATAAGATAATGGCCCTAATAAGGAAAAACACTCAAAAGGTTAATAAACAAACAAACACACTGCATAAAAACACGAAAAGAAAACGAGAAGAAAAAAAAATAAAATAATCGTTCTGTGTTGCAATAATTTTAAGAGAAGATTTGAGCAACAGTTTATGAGAGATATTATCTTTGTTGTTCAGTCTTGCACATCATCTTCTCCCGTTAGGTTGTAAGGTGACCGGAACTGAGGAGGAAAGCATAGACTGACTCTTCATCAATTCACTGATCAAGGAAAAGGTAATATGTAAATGAGCTTAAAATTTATATACACTATATATTGACAAGTTTACTCTAATTCTAATGTAATTCTTTTTTTTTTTACTTTTTTTGGATACAATTTCCTCCAAAGAACCAATAATCATCATTGAATTAGTTACCTATATAATTAATGAGTAATAATCTGTTGACTGGCACAGGTAAACAAACAGGTAAGCTAGTATGTATATATCTGATGACATTAATGTTGGTGTGGTTGAATAAAATAGAAAGTGATATGTGTTTCCGTTACCTTTGGCCTGTGCAATATAGAAAACATGAACATATAAGACGAAATGGTACTTAAATAACGCAAAATGGTACCAAAATAACGTAAAATGGTACCAAAATAACGCAAAATAGTACTTAAATAACACCAAATATTTAACATAAATAACACAAAATAAACATTGATTTTTTCACCACTTATAATCTTCACTGAATAACTTACGAGGGAAGTGTGACCTAAAAAAAAAAAAATAGGAGTTTTTTGTTTTGTTTGACCTATGACCCTCCTAAAATTCAAAGGGGGATGTCAGTGTTAAGAATTAAAAGCCGTGTGGGCGTGTTGAACTAAGGCAACACACACACACACACACACACACACACACAGTTTCACCTGCGGTCAGCTGAGACGTGAAGGAGTGGCTTGCAATTCTAATTCGTGGAAAAAGAGAGGAATGTGAAAAAGAGGACGAGAAAAAAAAATGTAGAAAGAAAGAAAGAAGAAGCGAAAGAAAGAAAGAAAGAAGAAGCGAAAGAAAAAATAGTAAGATAGAAAAAACAAGAAAGAAAGAAGAAGCGAAAGAAAGAAAGAAGAAAGGAAAGAAAGAAAGAAAGAAGAAGCGAAAGAAAGAAAGAAAGAAGAAGCGAAAGAAAAAATAGTAAGATAGAAAAAACAAGAAAGAAGTATCTAGAGAGAAATGAAAAAAATTGAATAAGGGATGGAATAGAAAAAAAATAAATGTATCAATCAATATACAGTACAGGTATAGAGGAAGAGTTATATCGATAATAAGATCTTTTCGTATGTGGAACTGGGAGGGAAGGGAGTGAAGGAAGGGAGGGGGATAAGAGGGAAGGAAGGAAGGAAGGAAGGGGAGATAGTAGGGGAGGGAAGGAATGAAGGGAGGGAAGGGAAGAAGGGAGGGAAGGGAAGAAGGGAGGGAAGGAAGGAATGAAGGAAGATAGGAGGGGAGGAAAGCCAATAAGGAATGGAGGGAAGAAAGGGGAAGGGGAAAGGAAGTGAGGGGAGGGAGGGAAGGAAGGGGCAAGGGGGAAAGGAAGTGGGAGGGAGAGAGGGAGGGGGGGGGAGGAGTAGACGGGGCATAATGCACTTACACATTATCCTAATTTATTTATGTTTTCTTAATTTCTCCATTTTTTTATATGAATCCAATCACTTACTGTCTAAAAATACGCGGCGGTCGAGTGGATACACCGCTCGTCTTCTGTTCTAAGGTCGTAAGTTCGAATCCCGGGCACACCCAGTTCACCCGGCTGTAAATGGGTACCTAAGTTTACAACGTGAGGAAGTGAATGCCTCCCTGTGTACCGAAGGCTATATCAACACTGTTCCCTAACGGATAGTCATGCCTATGGGACCCACTTTCACTTTCAATGTCATGTACAGTATAATGTCTACCTGACTCTGGTTAGCATTGGTTTACATTTCAAGATTTATTATAAAATTTTTCTTAAATTTTTGGGTTTCCGAGTTTTTTTTCTGATAAAATCGACTTTGTATTTGTTTCAAAATAAACCAAACGAATATATCACACTTAACCTAAACTAACAAACCTGAAATATATATTAGTTCAGTAAGCTGAGGTTAGGTCTATTATGATCGGGTTTAGTTGTTTTGTTTTGCTGTGTAAAATGAAGTGCATGACGCCGCAGCCTCTATGACACCGCAGCGACCATGACACCGCAGCGACCATGACACCACAGTGGTCATGACACCGCAGCGACCATGACACCGCAGTGACCATGACGACGCAGCGACCATGATACCACAGGTGAACATGACACCGCAGCGACCATGACACCGCAGCGACCATGACGCCGCAGTGACCATGACGCCGCAGTGACCATGACAGAAATGTATCACAAAGCTGATTTTCATAATTACCGAAAACGTTTTAAATTATTTGATAAACCTCAATATAATAACCGATTTCCATCTAATTTATAATCAGCAAGAGCCTCAGAACTAAATATTAAACAAGTCCAAAATCAACAATTCACACAAACATTCTATGAAGATGTACAAGTCAACCATTGTTTGTGGGAGACTGGTGATGATTTGGTGTTTGGGATTTGCTAGATGTTATTAATTATTTTATGTTAACATTTAGCTGATACTGAAGGCTAATGAACACATGATACGTCCAAATATAGCTGATTATGTTACTGTCAAGCTAATGAACACAGGAATACGTCAATATATAGCTGATAATGTTACTGTCAAGTTAAGAACAGCTGACATGTCAAGCATGATACTGTCAAGCGTCAATATATAGCTGATAATGTTACTGTCGTTAACGCCAGATATATCAGTATTCACCTTATCAGATACTGTGAAGGTGGTGACGGCAAAGTAGATCATCAACATGTGGCTGATACTAACACCACATAATAACCACAAGACAGCGATGAGTGAAATATATAATATAATCGTGTAAGAACTTCAAGGTGAAAACTATTTTTTTGGTGGGACAAGAGATTGATAGACGGATTAGACGGACAAGATAGTTGATGGACGGGTGAACGGATTGAAACGAACGGATGAACGTATAGACAATCGGGTAGAGAGTCGGATGGACTATATCTCCTAAAAATCCATATCTACTTTGAATATATCGGCACAAAAAACAACAATAATAATCAGAATAATAAAATTGTACTTTAATAAACAGAAAACAATAAAAAACAACAAAGAAATATAAAACACAAACACCTAAACAAGGTAAAAAACAAGCAAATAAACAAACAAAAAACTAAACAAAAACAGCTCAACAAATTAAACATTGAGACGAACATCAAACCATCAAGGGTGTAGCCAGTGACAGACAGACAGACAGACAGAGAAGATAGGAGAGAAAGAGAGAGAAAGATAGGTAGAGAGAAAAGAGAGAGAAAGATAAGGAGAAAAAGAGAGAGAGAGAGAGAGAGAGAGAGAGAGAGAGAGAGAGAGAGAGAGAGAGAGAGATAGGAAGAGGAACAGAGAAAGATAGAGAAAAGAAAGAAAGAGAGAGAGAGAGAGAGATAAACCTCCTGACTAGCAGTGAGGATAGCAGACGCGCACACCTTGCTTTATTCCTCATTGTCTCTTCCCATGGTTTATACTCATTAACACATCATCCACCCACCCACACCCATCTGCGCGCCGTGAACCGTAAAGATGGTGGACACCCCCATTATCTGCCCAAACTTAAGAGTACTTTTGTGTCGTGTTTCTAGTTTTCCTTTGCGAGCGTGAAGTAAGAGTATTTTGGTGTGTGTGTGTGTGTGTGTGTGTGTGTGTGTGTGTTGATATTAATGATAGTGATGATAATACTGAAAAAATAATAATAATAATAATAATAATAATAATAATAATAATAATAATAATAATAATAATGATATA
>NW_024737097.1:15080351-15132942 GCF_018991925.1 Homarus americanus
TTTTGACGAATAATTGCTAGTTAGTTGTGTGTTATGTAAGGGGGAATCTTTATATCTCCATCAATGAGTGAGTGAGTGACAGGGTGGGTGAATAAGTCACTAATAAGGCAATGTGACGCTAAAATTAATTATAAGAAGGTGAGTAACTGAATAAAAATATTCAAATAAAATTACTTAGAAAAATATAAACTAAGCAAATAAAATGAAGAATATTATTAAAGTTAGTTATAAAGAAACACATTTGAGAGTCTAGAGTTACTGAAAAGAGAGAGATGTAACAGTGAATAAGTAACAAGTAGTACAGTGTTATTCTACGGCTGGCAGCGGTTGGTCCATCACCTGTACACACGCAGCATATCACATTATGCCTTATCAAGTGTACGATGACTTTTCCCAGCCTGATGGTTCCAATATTACGCGTGACTTCATTTCATTCATTATTCAGAGGAACTTGAATGCTAAATTAGTTTCGGGCAAACATGAAGGCATCAAGGGATGATGAAGTTATTGTGGCAAGTTTTATTGATGGTCCAGGGGGATATTTTTAATGCGATTTTTGAATTATTACTGAATCGTTCGTCAACAGTGGAAGGGGTGTGTTAGAGGAGGTGGAGAGGTCAAGGAACATACTGTTATTGTAAAGAGAATCGATGTACTGTTTTGATTTAGAGGTGCGAGTCTGTTTGTCTCTAGGGTGTTAATTTGTTTATTTTCTCTTTCTCCCTCCCTTCCTCTCTCTCTCTTTCTCTCCTTTCTCTCTCTCGTATGCCTCGGTGTTTTGAGGTAGACTCTGGATGTTTCTTTTGGTAGTAAGGCTGAAGCGCTTGTTGCGTTTCGACTCTCTCTCTCAGCCACTAGAGGGGTTTTAAAAGTGTAGGTAAATTTTTAAAGCGTTTTGATCATTGACAGACAGACAGACAGACGGACAGACAGAGACAGATATAAGACAAAAGAAAATAATATAGACAGGTAAGAGAAACAAATATCAGCTTCCCGTAAAACACCCCCTTCCTAGAGTACCAAGTCTTAAGACCCCCACCTCTCCCTCAAACACCCACCTAGACTTTCAAGGAAGTCTTAAGACCTTCACGTCTTTCTCCAACATCCACCTCGAGTACCAAGTCTTAAGACCCTCACCTCTTACTCCAACATTCCCTTAGGACCTTCACCTCTCTCTCCAACCTCGAGTACCAAGTCTTAGAACCTTAGCCTCTTCCTTCAACACCTATCTCGAGTGTCAGTACCTCCACTTCTTCCTCCAACATTCACTTAGGACCTTCACCTCTCTCTCCAACACCCACACCTGAACATCCTACTAACACGGCGTCTGGACTAGGTGTTAATAATACACAGGTAAACTAAGAGAGTTTACCTGGATTTACCTAAGAGGGTCTGGCCACTGATTGTCAGGTGGCTAAGTCGAACAAGAGAAGGTGAAGAGAATAGGAAGAAGAAGAGTAAAAAAAAAAGAAAGGGGTAGAAGAAGAAGAAGAGCAAAATAAGAAGAGGAAGCAAAAGAAGAAGAGGAAGAAAAAGAACAGGAGGGGACAAGAGGAACAATTAGACAAAGAAGAGGAGAACGAAGAAGAGGAAAAATAAGAAGAGAAAAAGGAAGAAAAGAAGCAAATTAGAGGAATAGGAGGAAGTAAAAGAGGACGAAGAAGATAAGAAGAAAACGAAAGAAGAAGAAAGAAAAAGAGAATAAGAAGGAGGAAAAGAAGAAAGAGAAATTTATGCACATCCTTTGTTCTTAAACGGACTTAATGGAAACCACAAAAAGCAAATTCAAGATGTTCCACTCACAAAGAGAGAGAGAGAGAGAGAGAGAGAGAGAGAGAGAGAGAGAGAGTGTGTGTGTGTGTGTGTGTGTGTGTGTCATAGGTCTCATGGACTTTATTTGATGAATACGAGGTTAAGTTATCATACTGGTCATCGTGATGCTACAATCGATCATACTGCTTTAGTTATTTAAGTCATCATGCTAAGTCAATCACAAGGCAATTACCACACACTGTATCATACTCGTTAAAGCAACATACTCTAATAATAATAATAATAATAATAATAATAATAATAATAATAATAATAATAATAATAATAATAATAATAATAATAATAATAATAATAATAATAAATCAATTACTACTTTTCCGAGTCTTGAGTACACGAATCATTGACTCTCAGATTACAGTGTACAAGACAATCCAAGGTTGAGTTTAACCCAGTACAATTTACAATACTCACTGAAGACATTACAATACAGACAAAAGGAATTACGATACTTAGGACAAGAATTAAAGAGTAAGTAAATATAATTATCTCTTCTGGTTTGTCTCGCTCTGTTCATTAATTCTCTTTCTTACTTTCTCTCTTATCTCAGTTCTTCTCGTTTTTTTTCTCTTTATCGGGGTTTTTTCTGTGTGAATCGGTTTCTGTATTTTTATGTTTGTGTCTATCTATCTCTTTATATGTTTGTCTGACACTCTCTCTCTCTCTCTCTCCCTCTCTCTCTCTCTCTTCAATTCTCCTTCAATGTCCCTCCCTCTCACACGTTTTCCCTTATTCCCTATTAACCATTCCCCACATTCCCCATTCATTACCCTTCACTCAACCCCATCTCTCCCCCCCCCCTCTCTCTCTCTCTTCACCACACCTCAAAGAACCACATCAGAATATAATAAACAATAACTCAGGACTGGACAGCGTAAGGTCGTGTGCTTATGTTGGAGGTTAAGCGTCAGCCAACAATTGCTCGCTCGATCACGCTGCTCAAAGCCTCGCCCCGATCTGTCGATTGTGACGAGCCAGCTGACTGACTGTAAACACCTCGATGACTACCCACCGTATCGCACTATATCATGTTTTATGGACTTTGTGCCCCACGTGAGGGTGTTAGAGAAGGTGATGGCACTTCTTATTCTATCTGACCATGATTTCACGGGATGTATTGGCACTGTGGTTTGGTTGAAAGAGGTGCCAGGGAGAAGGTTACTACCTGTGTTGTTTAAAAGAATACAGAGTAGTTATATCTCACACATTTAATTCATCAATTATTAGACTACAATGGTCAAACTCCACCCACCCAGCAGTTTATAACATATCCCAGTCACATAAAAGAGAGCTTGACATTGATCGATTCTTACAGTCATAATAATTCCCTCCAGTGGTCGTGAATTCAGCTTATACCAACAATTTAAATACAAAATCGATCTGGTGGGACTCATTATAAAACCGTATACCAATATGTCTTAGTAGCCTTATATTTCATATTGTTGTTTCAGATGCTGCAGCTGTCAGGGTTATTCTGCACCGTTGTTTTTTGTGGCCCACGAGAAATAATAGCCTTTTGTGAACTGTCCGTGTTTATTCAAAGGTCAGTTTTCTCTCTCGACGCTTAAATAAATACAGTTATGAGAAAATGGTCATGAGGGAGGCGGAGCAACCCAGAGTGACTTGAGCAGCGGAACTCAGAACACTAAAGAAAATAACTCCAGAGCCTCAAGACTTTACCCATTTCCCTTTAAATTTCTTTTTATATTTTTTCTCTGTGTTATGTGGCGGCCGAGATGTTGGCAGAGAGGTGGAGGAGTGTTACTCTCCATCCCCGCATGATGAGAGAGAGACCTTGACATAGCTCTGATGGAATCACAAAAAATACATCTTGATCTTTTTGTGAACTGAACTGTTGGCTTGGTTGTGGATGTTTGGTCTGATTATAAATATGAATGACTTTTTTTACCAGATAATTAAAAATGTGATTTGTATGAGACATGGTTGAAGAATATATTAAGTTTACTTCTAGAAAGTGCAAGTAACACCAGTGCCTGCGTGTTACTACAACTTCACCTTTGTAACTCCTGTACTTGTCTGAAACTGCACTTAGATAACACCTTTGTGTAGTTGTAGCTTCAGTTAAGTACCGCCCGTGAATGTGTTTAACCAGAGGCTTCACCTTAGTAACACCTGTGTGTGTGTGTGTGTAGCTTCGCCTCAGTAACATCTGTGTGTGAGAAACATCTGAGTCTACCTAGAGCCTCATCTGAGTAACACTCGTACCTGGGGTAACACCTGCGACTCACCACCATATTAGCTGGAGAGGCTGAGACAGGTGGAGCCCCCCATCTGCCTAAGTGACCGAGCGTCACAACACGGGCCGGGGTCGCCCACCTCGGGGCCGCCGCCCATATATTATGACACACACCTTTATGCTTTCCCTTGTGTCGAGCTGACGAAGCCGAAAACGAGGGTCGAAGCCGTGGGGCGCCTATGACAGGTCCCGGAACGTTATTTGCAACACAATCGTCACAGATACGGGATCGCTAATCAGTCATCGTTGGACCGTCAGGAGGAACTTACGACGACGAATCTGAGAAGGAGAAACGCAGACCCCTGGGGTACGTCGGCCTCACACTGGGGAGAGAACCTTTACTGCTGGTGGTAGATGGGGTGGTAGTAGTGGTAGATGGTCTTGTAAAGTTAGTAGTGGTGGTAGTAGTAGTAGCAGGAGTATGATGGTGGTAATATTAATTGATAGTGTGGTTATATAAATGGTTGTGATGGTGTTGAGTGGTGTTAGTGATAGTAGTAGTGTGGTGGTGGTAGTAGTGTGGTGGTGTTAGTGGTGGTAGTAGTGTGGTGGTGTTAGTAGTGGTAGTAGTGTGGTGGTGTTAGTAGTGGTAGTAGTAGTGTGATGGTGTTAGTGGTGGTAGTAGTGTGGTGGTGTTAGTGGTGGTAGTAGTGTGGTGGTGTTAGTAGTGGTAGTAGTAGTGTGATGATGTTAGTGGTGGTAGTAGTGTGGTGGTGTTAGTGGTGGTAGTAGTGTGGTGGTGTTAGTAGTGGTGGTGTTAGTAGTGGTATTGAGTGTGGTGGTGTTAGTAGTGAGTATTGGTGTGGTGGTGTTAGTGGTGGTAGTAGTGTGGTGGTGTTAGTAGTGGTAGTAGTGTGTGGTGGTGTGTTAGTATTAGTGGTAATGGTGTGGTGGTGTTAGTGGTGGTAGTGAGTGTGGTGAGGGTGTTGGTAGTGGTAGTAGTGTGGTGGTGTTAGTAGTGGTAGTAGTGTGGTGGTGTTAGTAGTGGTAGTAGTGTGGTGGTGTTAGTAGTGGTAGTAGTGTGGTGGTGTTAGTAGTGGTAGTAGTGTGGTGGTGTTAGTAGTGGTAGTAGTAGTGTGATGGTGTTAGTGGTGGTAGTAGTGTGGTGGTGTTAGTAGTGGTAGTAGTGTAGTGGTGTTAGTGGTGGTGTTAGTAGTGGTAGTAGTAGTGTGATGGTGTTAGTGGTGGTAGTAGTGTGGTGGTGTTAGTGGTGGTAGTAGTGTGGTGGGTGTTAGTGGTGGTAGTAGTGTGGTGGTGTTAGTAGTTGTAGTAGTGTGGTGGTGTTAGTGGTGGTAGTAATGTGGTGGTGTTAGTAGTGGTAGTAGTGTGGTGGTGTTAGTAGTGGTAGTAGTAGTGTAATGGAGTTAGTGGTGGTAGTAGTGTGGTGGTGTTAGTGGTGGTAGTAGTGTGGTGGTAGTGGTGTGGTGGTGTTAGTGGAGGGTGGTAGTAGTGTGGTGGTGTTAGTGGTAGTAGTGTGGTGGTGTTAGTGGTGGTAGTGGTGTGGTGGTGTTGATAGTGGTAGTAGTGTGGTGTGGTGTTAGTGGTGGTGGTGGTGTGGTGAGTTGTTGAGTAGTGGAGCCAGTGGTGTGGTTGGTGTTGGTAGTGTTAGTGGGTGTGGTGGTGTTGGTGGTGGTAGAAGTAGTGTGATGGTGTTAGTGGTGGTAGTGGTGTGGTGAGGTGTTAGTGTGGTGTGTAGTGTGGTGAGGTGTTGAGTGGTGGTAGTAGTGTGGTGGTGTTAGTAGTGGTAGTAGTGTGTGGTGGTGTTAGTGGTGGTAGTAGTGTGGTGGTGTTAGTAGTGGTAGTAGTGTGTGGTGGTGTTGGCAGTGGTGGTAGTAGTGTGGTGAGGGTGGTAGTAGTGGTAGTAGTAGTGTGATGGTGTTGGTGGTGGTAGTAGTGTGGTGGTGTTAGTAGTGGTAGTAGTGTGGTGGTGTTAGTGGTGGTAGTAGTGTGGTGGTGTTAGTAGTGGTAGAAGTGTGGTGGTGTTAGTAGTGGTAGTAGTGTGGTGGTGTTAGTAGTGGTAGTAGTGTGGTGGTGTTAGTGGTGGTAGTAGTGTGATGGTGTTAGTGTTGGTAGTAGTGTGGTGGTGTTAAATAGTGGTAGTAGTAGTGTGATGGTGTTAGTGGTAGTAGTAGTGTGGCGGTGTTAGTAGTGGTAGTAGTAGTGTGATGGTGTTAGTGGTGGTAGTAGAGTGGTGATGGTGTTAGTAATGTTGTGGTGGTGGTAATAGTTGCGTAGTGGTGGTAGTAGTTGTGTGGTGGTGGTAGTTGTAGTGTGGTAGTATGAGTAGTATTTTGGTGTTAATGGCGGTAGTAATGTGGTGGTGTTAGTGGTGATGCTAATGGGGTAGTTAGTAGTGGTAGTTAACGGGGGAAAATTATGGTGATGGAGAAGAAGAATTGTAGTGTTGATGGTGATGGCAGTAACGATATAGATGGTGCAACTAATGATGAAAGTTATGGTGATAGTGATGGTAGTGGCAGTACTCTAGACGGCAGTGATAATGATGGTACTTGTAATGTGAGGGTGACACTATCTACCACAACATCACAGGGACACCGATGAGTGATGGTGAGCATATGATGCGTGTTTGTGGTGATAGTGATGACAACAGGTGGGGTTAGTAGGTGGTAGTGATGACAGCAAGTAGATAGTAGGTGATAATGATGACAGCAGGTGAGGGTAGTAGGTGGTAGTGATGACAGCAGGTAGGGCAGTAGGTGATAGTGATGATAGCAGGTACGGTAGTAGGTGATAGTGATGACAGCAGGTAGGGTAGTAGGTGATAGTGATGACAGCAGGTGAGGGTAGTAGGTGATAGTGATGACAGCAGGTAGGGCAGTAGGTGATAGTGATGATAGCAGGTACGGTAGTAGGTGATAGTGATGACAGCAGGTGAGGGTAGTAGGTGATAGTGATGAAAACAGTTGGGGGTAGTAGGTGATAGTGATGAAAACAGTTGGGGGTAGTAGGTGATAGTGACAGCAGGTGAGGGTAGTAGGTGATAGTGATGACAGCAGGTAGGGCAGTAGGTGATAGTGATGATAGCAGGTACGGTAGTAGGTGATAGTGATGACAGCAGGTGAGGGTAGTAGGTGAGTGATGTGAGTAGGTGATAGTGATGACAGCAGGTGAGGGTAGTAGGTGATAGTGATGACAGCAGGTAGGGTAGTAGGTGATAGTGATGACAGCAGGTGAGGGTAGTAGGTGATAGTGATGACAGCAGGTGAGGGTAGTAGGTAATAGTGATGACAGCAGGTGAGGGTAGTAGGTGATAGTGATGACAGCAGGTGAGGGTAGTAGGTGATAGTGATGACAGATAACAGGTGTTAGCAATGACAGTGATAGCAGTATAAGAAAGAAATTGGATGACGAAAAGTAATGACAAAGTAACAGTAACAGCGGATGACAACAGGTGACACGGTAACAGTAACAACGGATGACACCAGTATATGACAGGACAATGGGAGTAACATCATCCATTCGAACCATCCACCTAATTATATTAATAACACAAATCAATCTATATACCTTCATCCATCAATCATCCACCAGGAAACTAATATATTACAGTGACAAAATAAACAGCGAAAAAGATATCACTCAAGCCTCAGAAATTACAGGAAATAATTATGCAAATGACAGTGATAATCAAAGTCATACCTACACATTCATTATCTCATCCTTATGCAGTTCAAAGTTACTATTAAATATTTTCGCCTTCTCTATCACCAAGACTTCCACTGTTCCGAGGTGTTGTGTGTTCCGCCATTATCCCCAGAATTCACTTTAAATAATATCTTGTGTGTGTTAATTCTGGCTCACGAAGTCAATATCTTAATATCATCATTCGACTAGTTATCATGTCTGGAAATCAAAGTCTTGGTAAGTACGTGTAAGTGTAAGTGTAAGTGTGTGTGTGTACTAGAAGAGGTTGACTACAAAAAAAAAATATTATGAATAATAATTTCTTAGTTTTAAACAGTTTCACAAAGTTTAAATGAGCAAACAATATCTCTTGTTAATAAACTGTATTTGCCAAACAAATTATTATTAATTACTATGGTGTTTACTCGTACAAAAAACCCCCGGGAATATCGAGGTTAAACTATTAAACCAAGTCCCCCAGTATATGAGCGGACACCTGATAATTACCTGGCCCGCAGCCCACGTCCAGGTAGACCTCATAAAGTCCAATATCAGGATAGTTTTTGCCATTCTCTTTACCCCGCTATTGGGAAAGATCTGTGGGCGGGAAGGTTACATTAAACTCACAGAGAGATTCATAAGTAGCAACCTTAAGACTTGATCATTATTTTCTTCCATGAAAGAGCACGGGGGAGGGGTGACTTTCCTAGAGCTCTTCACGCTATAAATACACACACACACACACACACACACACACACACACACACACACTGAGAATTGATTTGGGTTCAGATTCCTTTTATGCCATGACTGGAAATTTACTGCTAAATTAGGTTTTCTTGTGATTTTTTCTCTTTTATAAACGAATATGACCTTTATTTCCGTAGAAGATGGATATTTATTGATTTAACCACTTACACTTCCCTAAAGTGGGCAGGGCTTTGAAACTCAGAGGAAAATGTGGGGTTAAGACACACACACACAAATACACCAATCCAACATTTCACTACCTTACCAAACTGTGAAAAGTCGTACTTCAATAATGAACTTACCTTATTTTTACGACGGAGGACACAGTGAGACGGATTGTAGCGGGAAACGTTATGTCTTTCCACAGTCTTTCAACGCACAAAATCCATTACATTTAGATGACATAATTACACTGATTAAAGTGACTCTCGAAGAAAATTTCGCCGCATGCGTAAATCTCACAAGACATTTTAGCTGTACTGTGATTGGTCTAACTTGATCAGGTGAAGCTGACGTGAAACAATTTGCTATATAAAATTTCACGAAAATGTGCTTTGCGAACTTTAAATCCGTCAGTATTGTTGTTTCTTGGTCCTGTTCTTATCACGTCCACTAAATATACTAATTTTTGGTTGTGCACGAAACCAGGTTTTACTAATCAGCTTTTGCTGTTTTATCACAGAATTACGGCCAGACTTCCGTATATTTGGCTGTTATTATACGTTAGGAAAGTTAGGCGGGGTTCTCAAAGGTTTTTTTGGTATTTTAACACCAAACAAACCCGTGCAAACCATACCCAACCTTTTAAACCTACATTATTATTACATTTTCCCAACAAGTTTCGTACACAACCAAATATGTTTACTGTTGGTGGACCTGATGTAGACAGGACCAAGATATAACAATATTGGTGGACTTTAAGTTAACTAAACACCTTTACGTGGGATTTGATATTCTGTTCTCTTTTACGTCACTGTTGCATGATCTACTTTGACCATTCAGAGAACAGTTCCAGTATCTTGAGAGATTTACGCATGCGCAAAAATTTAATCTCTCAGTATTCCTTCGAGTTTATGATTCCTTCCTCACCTGAACACCGAAAACAAGAACACCATCACTGACGAAACACCGAAAACACGAAAAAATACATACTTTCTCCTCCACCATCGGTTATAAGGGAAGTTTATTTATAGCACTAGGACTTGGTTAGGTTAGGTTTGTTTGGGGGGTTTTGTGTGTATTTTAACCCCACATTTTTTCCTCATATGCAAGCCCTGTCTACTTTAAGAAAACCATTGTCATTGGTGGAGTGAGCGGTTACATCTCCATTAATATCCATCCCCCACGGAAATAAAGGTCACATTCGTTTATAAAATCAAAAAACACACACAAAAAACCTATTTTAGTTATCAATTCCCCAATATGGCATAAAACGAATCTTTACCGTGATTTTCTTTTTACGTATGATTAATTACAAAGTCTCGCTATGATCTTTTTTTTTCATATTGTAGTTAAAAAAAATTCTCATATTTACTTTGTCAGTTGCAATTGCGATCTACCCATCTTCCTGTTTAATTAAGTGACTATCAGACGCAAAGTGAAATTATTATTTTTCGTGTCTTCATTAAAAGTGAATCACTTCAATTAAACTCATATTCTTCTTATTTATAACATCCTTCTCCGGCTTAAGTTAGGAAACAAAATAATAAATACAGTTAATAAAAAAGTACGTATATAATTTTATTTTTCAATACAAAAGCAAGACGCCATAATTCATTATAAGACTATAAAAAATAATTACTCTCATTCATTATAGAAAAGCAAAACAATTATACAGTTGACTGATTACACAGAGCGATAGATAAACCAACAGGTAATAATATATCACTATATATATATATATATATATATATATATATATATATATATATATATATATATATATATATATATATATATATATATATATATATATATATATATATATAATGTATTCTGGTGTGAGTTCTCTCTCGTCTCAGGCAATCAAGCCATGAGTCGTTAACTCCAAGTGTGATTTATTAAACTAAATGAACAGTCTTTAGTATTTATGTGTTGAGAAATAGTACACTACATCACACCAGTCATCCGCCTATCGCAGACCAGCTGAGGTGATTCATATTATATCTAACAACAATCGAATTTTCTGCTTTCATGCACCACTAATTTTTTTTTTGCTTGGGATTAATTACTCGTACAATTTATGAGTGTGCGTGCGTGCGTGCGTGTGTGTGTGTGTGTGTGTGAGTGTGTGTTTTGCTTTCGTTAACGACAAGCACAAACCAGCAATACGCCAGTTATCAATAGTTCCTAATTGCCGTATTATATTCTCCTAAATCAGATGAATTTATAGGCACACCCAAATACTTACTTGCCATGCATGGGAGAATTACATATCACAATCACAATATGTAAAATGCCTTCACAAACGACAAACACAAACCACTCATATGCCACTTTTGAAAAACTCTTGATTGTAGGCTTAACACTTCACTAAACTGGCCTTAGTAGGTATTTTACATCACTGAAGTTCTTATCCTTTTATGGAACCAAGATTGAAACGCTTGCTTGAACACACCTGAAATCCCGGTTGGGCTTCAGTTACACATATACAGTACACGGAAGAGGCGCTTACATCATGTCCCCTAGAATGTGTTTTGGTGATAATAGATGGAAATAATAGCAATAACCTTGGGCGATAATAGATGGAAATAATAGCAATAATTTTTTGGTCATAATAGGCGGAAATAATAGAACTAACCACAGACAAGCAAGCAGACACAGACAAGCAAGCTGCCACCGACAAGCAAGCAACCACAGACAAGCAAGCAGCCACAGACAAGCAAGCATCTACAGACAAGCAAGCTGCCATAGACAAGCAAGCAACCACAGATAAGCAAGCAACCACAGACAGGCAAGCAGCCACAGATAAGCAAGCAACCACAAAAATCAAGTATCCACAGACAAGCAAGCAACCAAAGACAAGCAAGAGAACCAAAGACAAGCAAGAGAACCAAAGATAAGCAAGCAACCACAGACAAGCAAGCAACTAAAGACAATCAAGCAACCAAGACAAGCGAGCAAGCAAGCAACCAAAGACAAACAAGCAACCAAAAACAAGCAAACAACCACAGACAAGCGAGCGAGCAAGCAAGCAAGCAGCCACGGACAAGCAAACAGCCTCGTGTTACATTGATACATATGAAGATAGTGGCAGTAATCGACTGCTGTTAGCATAGAAAACTCCGTGCTTGAGAACTCTTGTACACAATCGCATGCTAAATCCTGTTTGTTGTACATTATCTTAGTCGCTGGAATCCTACAGTACAGCCTCCTTCTTCTCCTGTTCCCCTATTATTCCTCCTCCTCCTCCTCCTTCTTTTACTCATCTTCTTCCTATTCCTCTTTTTCTTAATATCTTTTTCTATCTCCTCCCCTTTCTCCTGTTACATTTTTCTCTTCCACCTATTACTTCCTTCTCCACTTTGTTCTCCCTCTCCTTTCCCTCTCCTTATTTCTCTCTTTCTCTTCCTCCTCTTCCTTCACCCCTCTTTCGTCTTCCTCCTCCCCTTCTCTTCTTCATTTTCTTTCTCTTCCTATACCTCTATTTCCTCTTCTTTCTCCTCATCCACCAGTCTTTCCCCTTCCTCCCTTCCCTCCCTTCCCTTCTCCCCAAACAAACACACACTCAACAAACAAGTCAACCTACGTAACAGTAACAACGAAAAAGTAAACACCAGCAATCCATTTCTCGTACCATAAATCACTCAGGTCAAAAACACACTTCTAAAAAATAAACCCTGGAACTTTTGCTGACGTCATCTTCTCCCTCCCCTTCTCTCCCCCTCCCCTCTCCAGTCCCTTCTCCCTCTCCACCACCCCCCTCTCCTCTCCCTTCCTCCCCTTCCGTTACGGCGATACAGGCAACAGATAATAACAATAATCTTTTGCCTTGGTAGCATGAACTCTCCGCTCACAAAACACCAATGAATATTCATAAACTGAATGACCACCGCACCAGAAACCCGCGCGGGGGAATATAATTATTATTTACTGACATAAGTAATCGATGTGTTTGCATGAGAGGCACTCGAAGGCTGGCAGATGGCCTGCACCGGGAGGAGGGGTGTTCTGTGTGGGTGCTCTTGCCTGTGTAAGTGCCTGTGCTCTGTGTGGGTGCTCTGTGTTCTGCTCTGTGTGGGTGCTCTGCCCTGCGTGGCGGCTCTCAGTTCTGTGTGTGCCTGCCTCTGTGTGGGTGTTTGTGCTCTGTGTAAGGCTCTGTGTTCTGTGCTCCCGGTGTGGGTGCTCTGTGCTCTGTGCTCCTGTGTGGGTGCTCCTGCCTCCCTGTGGGTGTCTCCTGTGTGTGCAAGGCTCTGTGCTCTGTGTATGCTCCCCCATGCTCTGTGCAAGGCTCTTGTGCTCTGCAAGTTTCCAGGCTCTGTGCTCTGTGTGGCAAGTGCTCTGTGCTCTGTGCTCTGTGCAAGTGCTCTGTGCTCTGTGTGGGTGCCTCCTGTGTTCTGTGTAAGTGCTCTTGTGCTCTGTGGGCGTGCTCCAGGCCTCCGTATGTTTCTGTGTTTCTGTGTTTCTCTGTGGGTGTTTCTGTGTTCCTCTGTGGGTGTTTGTGTTTCTGTGTGGGTGTTTCTGTGTGGATGTTTCTGTGTGGGTGTTTGTGTTCCTGTGTGGGTGTTTGTGTTCCTGTGTGGGTGTTTCTGTGTGGGTGTTTGTGTTTCTGTGTGGGTGTTTCTGTGTGGGTGTTTGTGTTCCTGTGTGGGTGTTTGTGTTCTTGTATACTGTATTGGTGTTACTGTGTAGGTATTCCCGTTGGGGTGTCACTAGTGTATATTTGTAAGTGTACATGTAGAGTATGTGAATCATAATGTCTAAGTGCACATAATATCATGTAGATGTACATTTTGTCATGAAGACGTACATGAACTTATACATGTGTACAATATATAGTGTAGTGTGTGTATATATAATGTCCAAGTGTACATAAAATTACTCAGGTGTACATGGTGCTTAAGTGTACAAGATTCTTTATTGGTGCACATTAACTGAGTACACGAGTACATCTCATGTATGTACACATGCTACTGTTAAGGTGTACACGATGATGTATAGATCCTGATGTACGTGTCTGCCATGCCTTCCGAGGCTCTACTAGGCATATCTCCCTGTCTGCCACTTATCTCACTATCCAATCAGCTAACGAATAGCCATCTGTCTGCCGTCTGCCGGTGTTATATATATGTACCTTCAGTACCCACTACCTCACCTGCGAGTAATATATACACTGTGTACTGTGTCGGGGGGCATACATCACCGTCTGACGAGGCTATACTTGCTATATGTTGTATTAGGTATCGCTATTGAGTCCTAATTCATTCTGAGAGAGAGAGAATTATATTACGTGTGTGTGTGTGTGTGTGTGTGTGTGTGTGTGTGTGTGCGTGTGCGCGTGTGTGTGCGTGTGCGTGTGTGTGTGTGTGTGTGTGTGTGTGTGTGTGTGTGTGTGTGTGTGTGTGTGTGTGTGTGTGTGTGTGTGTGTGCGTGTGCGCGTGTGTGTGCGTGTGCGTGTGTGTGTTTAGATGATCTACTTTGCTAGGTTAGGTGCACTGTGAGTCTAGTTAGTTCTTCTTGTTGGTACTCAGATCATCATACATCCGGAGTTTATTTGTGTATATGAATGTATGAGTATATGAATGTGTTTATTCTCGTATAGTTATATGAACGAATATATACAGTTTATGTAAAAGGGTATACTTTTTGGGGTAGACATAATAATATATTTGTATAGATGTATAGTTGTATTGACGTAGATTTTAAACAGTTCCTGATTGTTAGATATTCATATAAAGTATAACAAGCACAAAACACACACACACACACACACACACACACACACACACAGGAGTCTCTTCTCACATCTAACAAATCTAACACCAACCTTCACCCTCCCCCCCCCTGTGTCCCCCCTCTCACAACCCCCATCCATCACATTGCTCAGTACTTAGTGAGGTTATCATCCTCATCTCTCGTGGCGGCTGTCCCCACACCACTAACCATATAACCAAGAAATTCGCATCTGAGAATATGATTATCTCTGAAGTCTATCACAAATAACCGATCAAGGGTTGTGATTGTGTATTGATCTCGTGTTTAGGGCGTGGCTGTATTGATTTAGATATTCCACACAGTATCCAGGGCAAAGTCATTAAGGGAAGGAGTTTCTTGTTGACACTTACACCTTACATACTGTACACCTGTCTGTTCTCCGTTCCTTCTACTTGTTCTTCTGTTATTTTCGTTGTTATTTACCTGATTTGTTCTATTGTTATTTACATATTTACTATATTTTTTTTATCTCCTATTATTTTCATAGCTGCTAGTTATCTGATTGGTTCTATTATTGTTTCCATTGTTGTTATTTTCCTGACCTGTCCAATGTTTTCCTTCGAGATTGGTCAGCTCTCGACGACTTCACTTGACCTTTGAACTCTTTGCTTTCTGGGTCAGGCTGGGTCTACTGTGTATACTTATATAACATGGAAATATGCTTTATATTTTCTTAGTTTTGTTATCCCCTACACTGTTAACTCTCTCTCTCTCTCTCTCTCTCTCTCTCTCTCTCTCTCTCTCTCAGAACACCATCTGTGAGGGAATTACTACACCACGTGATGCCCCTCATAACACCATCTGTGAGGGAGTTACTACACCACGTGAGGCCCCTTATAACACCATCTGTGAGGTAATTACTACACCACGTGAGGCCCCTCATAACACCATCTGTGAGGTAATTACTACACGACGTGAGGTCCCTCATAACACCATCTGTGAGGGAATTACTACACCACGTGAGGCCCCTCATAACACCATCAGCGAGGGAATTACTACACCACGCCAGGTCCCTCATAACACCATCTGAGGGAACTACTACACCACGTGAGTTCGTCCTAACACCATCTGGGAGGGAGTTACTACACTACGAGTTTGCTGTTCAACACCTACATTAATCTGTATGTTCACTGTATGTTCCTTTACCTTTCTCTAATGAAGGCTTTTGTTAAACCACCAATGTATGTAATAAGTCATTTATGTCCAATGTATATTTTCAGCCTTCGGGCTGCAGAATTTTTTCAATAAACCGTTAATTATTCTTCTTATTATTATTATTACACACACACACACACACCACCACCACCACAACACACACACCACTACAACAAACACACACACCCACACACACACACATCACTACAACACACACACACACCACTACAACACACACACACACCACTGCAACACACACCAATACAACACACACACACACACACACACACACACACACACATCACTACAACACACACACCACTACAACACACACACACACCACCACAACACACACACACACACCACCACAACACACACACACAACCACCACAACACACACCAACACAACACACACACACACACACACACACACACACACACACACACACACACATCACTACAACACACACACCACTCACAAAACACACACCACCACACAACACACACACACCACTACAACACACACCACTACAACACACACACACACACACACACACACCACTACAACACACACACACCACCACAACACACACACACACCACCACAACACACACACACCACCACTACAACACACACACACACACACACACACACACACACACACATCACTGTACACACACCACTCACACACACCACTACAGCCACACACACCCTTTCTGCACACACACACACCACTTTCTGGCCTGCACTGCACACACACACACACACACACACACACACACACACACACTGTACACACACACACACACACACACACACACCACTTTCTGTACACACGCCACTCTGTACGCACCACTGCACAGCACACCACTTCTGTACACACATCCTTCTAGTGCACATGCACCACTTTCTGACCGCCTGTACACACACCACTGCACCGCCGCACCACTTTCTGGCGCCACCGCATCAGCCACGTACGCCACTTTCTGACCTGACCGCACCAGACCGCCTGGGCCGCCGCCACTTCTGGCTTACATGCCACTACAGCGCACGTACCACTTTCTGAGCACATGCACCACTATCAGCCCCTGTGCCACATGCACACGCCGCTTCCTGACGCACACGCACCACTACCGACCACGCCACTTTCTGTGCACGCCACTTTCACCACACCACTTTCTGGCCACCACACCACTGGCTCACACACGCCACTGTACACACACCACCATACACCTGCCCACCACTTTCTGGCACACGCACCACTCCTGACACACACCACTTTCTGTACACACCACTTTCTGTACGCACACACGCACCGCCCTGTACACGCCACTGTACACACGCCACTCCGTACACACACACACACCACTCGACACACACCACTAACCTGTACACGCCACTTTCTGTACGCACCACTGCAACGCACACCACTTTCTGCTGCACCACTGGCCGCACACCACTGTACACCACTCGAACCGCACGCCACTTTCTGGCACACGCCACTTTCTGGCCACACACTACAGCACACACACGCCGCTCTGGCTGCACGCCACTGCAACACACGCACGCCTCCTGCAAGCCACACGCACCTCTCTGACCACACGCCACTGGCCACACACCACTGGTGCACACACACACACACGCCGCCTGCTATCACCACTGTACCGCCTGCCTCTGACACACGCCGCTTCTAGCCACACGCACCACTCCCTTTCTGTACACACCCCTTTCTGTACACGCACCACTTTCTATTGCACCACTCTGACACGCACCACTGTACCACGCTCTGCGCCACCTTTCTGACACACGCACACTTTCTGGCTTACACACACCACTACAACACACACACCACTCTGTACACACGCCACTGCACCACGCCACTTTCACACACACACACCACTTCCTGGCCTCGCCACTACGCCACACACCACTTTCTGTACACCACTTTCTGTACCCACACACCACTACGACACACACACACGCCACTACTTTCTGTACACACCTGCCTCTGTACACACACCACACACCACTTTCTGGCCACTCACTCAGCCACACACCTGCACACACACCTACAGCACGCACACCCACTGCAGACACACACACACACGCCACTTTCTGGCCACACTCACCACTGCAAGCCCACACCACTTTCTGTGCACACCACTCGTACACACACACACCACTGCACACACACACACCACTGCATATCACCACTCTGTACACACACCACTTTCTGTACACACGCCGCCTGGCCACGCCACTACAGGCCACACACCACTTTCTGTTACACACGCCACTTCTGTGCACACGCCACTTTCAGCCACATCGCCACCGCACTCCGCCACTCTATTGCACACACACCACTTTCTGGCCTACACACCACTGTACACACGCCACTGGAGCCCGCACACCACTGGCCTACACCGCCTGACCTGCACCTTTCTGGCACACACCACCACAGCACCACTGGCACACCCTTTCTGACACCACTCTACACACACACACACGCCACTTTCTGTACACACACCACTGGCCACACGCACCACTTTCTGTACACACACACACCACAGCCACACACCTTCTGTACACACACCACTGCAAGCCACGCACCACTTTCCTAGCCCCACACACGCCACTCTGTACACATGCACTGCAAGCACAC
This sequence comes from Homarus americanus, assembly GCF_018991925.1. Taxonomy (NCBI): domain Eukaryota; kingdom Metazoa; phylum Arthropoda; class Malacostraca; order Decapoda; family Nephropidae; genus Homarus; species Homarus americanus. The sequence goes on from NW_024737097.1 coordinate 15,098,585, forward strand.
ACGCCACTACAAGCACACGCCTTTCTGTACACACCCTTTCTGAACACACACCACTTTCCACACACACACCCTCGACACACACCACTACAACACACACACCACTACAACACACACACCACTACAACACACACACCACTACAACACACACACCACTACAACACACACACCACTACAACACACACACCACTACAACACACACAAATACAAAAGTTACACTGAATCATATACCCACATAAAAAAAAAACAATTATTTACAAATACCTTACAGGGATCAGTCCACGAGCAATGTATATATCGATCATACAATGTATATGTATTAATCTATGAATATCTGTCTATGTATTCGTTTATGATGAATACATGTTTCTTTTACATTCCATCAGTCCAAACTTCATAGATTGTCGGGTTATACAGTATATTCTTTAAGGCCTCGAGCCAAGCTAACCCTCGGTCGTAGCTTCAATAGACCAAAAAAATATCATGTTTATTACAGGTGACTTATCATGTTATAGGTATATAATGCAGTAGTATTATAATTTAAAACACAAAGGAATTCAAATTGCAAAGTTTATTTAGTTAAGTTATTTTGTAATATTTGTACCCTTGCTGTACCTGTACCCCTACTGTACTTGGACCCATAGTGTAGCTGTATCCCTACTGTACCCCTACTGTACCTGTAACCCTACTGTAACTGTACCCCTACTGTAGTTGGTCCCATAATGTAGCTGTATCCCTACTGTACCCCTACTGTAGCTTTACCCCTACTGTATATGTACCCCTACTGTAGCGGTACCCCTACTGTAGTTGGACCCATAGTGTAGCTGTATCCCTACTGTACCCCTACTGTACCTGTAACCCTACTGTAACTGTACCCCTACTGTAGTTGGTCCCATAGTGTAGCTGTATCCCTACTGTACCCCTACTGTAGCTTTACCCCTACTGTATATGTACCTCTACTGTAGCGGTACCCCTACTGTAGCTGTACCCCTACTGTACCTGTAATCCTACTGTAACTGTACCCCTACTTTAGTTGTACCCCTACTGTAACTGTACCCCTACTTTAGTTGTACCCCTACTGTAACTGTACCCCCTACTGTACCTGTAACCCTACTGTAACTGTACCCCTTCTATACTTGTACCCCTACTGTAACTTTACCACTACTGTAACTATACCCCTACTTTAGTTGTACCCCTACTGTAGCTGTACCCCTACTATAGCTGTACCCCTACTGTAACTGCACCCCTACTATAGCTGTACCCCCACTTTAGTTGTACCACTACTGTAACTATACCCCTACTTTAGTTGTACCCCTACTGTAGCTGTACTCCTATAGCTGTACCCCTACTGTAACTCTACCCCTACTGTAACTCTACCCCTTTAGTGTGCCCCTCTGTGGTGCCCATTATATGTTTATTGCCCCTACTGTGCTCAGCCCCTCTGTGGCTGTGCCCATACTATGGCTGTACTGTGCCTTCTGTAACTGTGCCTACTGTAACGCACCCCCTGTGCCCATACTATGGCTGTGCCCCTGTGCTGTACTGTGACTACTGCTTAACCCTGTAGCTGTGCCCATACTGCATGCTATACCCGTACTTTAGTTTGCCACCCTACTATGCCCCTGCTTCTGTGCTGTACCCCTACTGTAGCTATGCCTGTAACTGTGCCCCTCTTTGGTTTGCCCTACTGTGGTGCCCCTACTGTGCTGTACCCCATTTAGTTGTGCCCTACTATACTGTACCCCTACTGTGCTATGCCCTACTGTAGCTGTGCCCCTACTTTAGTTGTGCCCTACTATGTTTCTGCCCCTACTATAACTGTTGTCCTACTGTGGTTGTACCCCTACTGTAGCTATACCCCTACTGTAACTATACCCCTGCTTAGTTGTGCTCTCTGCTTCATGCCCTTACTGTGACCCTACTTTGTCCCCACCCGTAGCTGTACCCCTACTTTGGTTGTACCCCTACTATTTGTGCCCCTACTATAACTGTGCCCCTACTGTCTGTACCCCTACTGTAGCTATACCCCTGTAACTATGCCCCTGCTTTAGTTGTGCTCCTACTGTGGCTTTGTGCCCCTCTGCTGTGCTGTGCCCCTACTGGTTGTGCCCTACCTAGCTGTGCCCCTGCTTGGCTGTCTGTAACCCCTACTTTAGTTGTTACCCTACTGTGTTTGTACCCCTACTGTAGCTGTTCCCCTACTTACCTGTACCCTCTGTAGCATACCCCTACTTTAGTTGTACTCCTACTGTAACTGTACCCCTACTGTAACTGTACCCCTACTGGTGTACCCCTACTGTGCTGTACCCCTACTATAGCTGTACCCTACTGTATATATACCCCTACTTTGTACCCCTACTTTTGTACCCCTACTGTTAATTTGTACCCCTACTGTGCCTGCCTTCTGTCTTCTTGCTGCTGCTTACCCTTCTGTAGCTTGCCTTTCTGTGGTTTTGTGCCCCTGCTGTACCTGTGCCCTACTGAGTTTGTGCCCTCTGTGCCTGTACCCCTACTGTGGTTGTGCCCTACTGTACCTGTGCCTGCATTATATGCCTGTGCCTCTGACTATGCCTGTACCCCTAATGTTGCCCTTGTACCCCTACTGAGTTGTACCCCTACTGTTACATTACCCCTACTGGTTTGTACCCTACTGTACCTGTGCCCATGCTATACCTGTACCTCTACTATACCTGTACCCCTACTGTACCTGTACCCCTACTACAGTTGTATCCCTGTGGTTGTAACCCTACTGCAGCTGATACCCTACTGTAGCTGTGCCCCTACTGTAGCTGTACCCCTACTGTGCTCATCCTGGAAGGTAGAGATGTTGGTGAGGGATGGGGAAATCCCACAACCTTCCCAGGGGTGGAGAATGGTACCATCCGTCAGGCGCCGACAGAGGTACCATGGCCACCTACTGGAGGGTATCGTCCCTCCCCCATGCCTTCCCTCATCTCTGCTCGTCACAAATTGAATAAGTGTTCAGGTAAATTTCAGAAAATAAGTTTCAGAAATATTCAGATTCATGGGAATTCATTGTTATGGTTCACATGCTTGGTAAATAGGTTCATCAAAATATTAAAGTATATTTGTGTCTCCAATACCTGGTTCATAAAATGAAATGGTAGTAGTGAATGAGAGATGAGAATAGTGGTGGTGAGGTAGTGAGGTGATGAGGGTGTCAGTGAATGGAGTGGGTGGGTTAGGGTGAGATAAGACTTCGAATGGTGAATGAGACAACCCCGTAAATAATAAATAATGTGATATTTATTTTCCCATGTTACTGAGTGATACCAAAAATACCCACACTATAACTCCGAGTACAAGAATACCCCCACTCATATCTCCGCAATGCCAAGAGATACCCACACTCGTTATCTCCGCAATGCCAAAAATATACCCCACTCTATATCCCAATACCAAGAAATGCCCACACTCATATCTCCACCAATCCGAAATACCCCCTCCCTTGTCTCCACCAATACCAAGAATACACACTCATATCTCCATAATACCAAGAAATACCCACACTCATATCTCCGCCAATACCAAAGAATACCCACACTCATATCTCCACCAATGCCAAAATACCCACGCTCATATCACGCAATGCCAAGAAATACCCACACTCTTAAAATACACACTTATCTAAATAAATTATCCAACTTACCTTTTTCCTCAGGTGTACCAGCAACTGTCTCATGGTCACCTGCTAAATTCATTACGGATTTCTGTGGCTTCTTTTCAGTCATTCACTATATTTCAGGTCTTTCACTTATGTATAATGTCTTAGGTTATTCCAACGTATATTCACACTTAATTTTGTGTCTGAGTATTGTTTATGGGTTTTATTATTCGTAAAAATATATTGGGCTTAAAATATTGTCTTCAGTAATTTGCTTCTGTTTGCTGTCTTGGTATGGAAAATTAATCACTATGTCATTCAGTTTCTAGTGTGTCAAATCGTGTGTGTACATATACATACATACACTATATGTATACACAGAACAGTGCTTTATGTCACAAGAGTGTGTATTCAGAGTAACACAGTACATACACCCACACACACAGTTTTGCTGGACGATGGTCTGTTCGCCTGCTTGTCCTGAATATCTTTGACTCGTTGCTTCACTGGTTCCGTTTCCTTAGCTCAGTAATAATTCAGCTTACACGTATCTATTTTCTCCTATAGTTTTTTGTTCATTAGTTGGCTTGAGTTAAGTTAGTTTAAGCAAGTAAGTTGAATAGGTTTTGTTAATAATGCAGGCTTTGGGAATGAGTGTCTTTCTCATTTAATAAGTCTCAATCTGCAGTCTTAAACAAACTCACGTAACTCGAACCTGGATGACGTCATCACCTGTCTACGTGGAACATACAGTAAATGTACCCAACCTGAAAAAAAAATAACTAAGAACTTGTACAAAATGGTTTACAATTCCTATTTTGCAGATAAAACCACTATAATACAGCTACCAGCTTCGCAGAACATCTCATGGCGTTGGTAGATAGAGGACCGTCGTGAACTAAAAGGAGTCACAACCTGCGTTAGCTGAACTGGTCAAGAAGTTTCTCATTATCGAGTCAGTTAGTCAATCCATCCCAGTCAGTGAAGCAATCAGTCAAGCATTCAATCAGTCGTTCAGTAACTCGAACACGTGTGTGATTTACGTATGATGCCAGAGTGATTTAACACAACAGCAAGTAATTTACAACACCTAACCTAACCTAACCTAACCCTAACCTAACCCTAACCTGACGATTATTTTCAAGTGACTTTAACACAATACAGACACCCAAAAATGAAAACCCTTGATGAAAAGAAATCTCTCCACAGTCCTCCAAATACGCCTTTGTCTTACAGATGGTACAATAGACGCAATAACCCCTTACATTATGATGACTGAGGTCGAGCGAATCTCATTAGAAAGGATCAGAACCGCCTCGCGACACCACATTAGCATGCCGGGGTAGAGAGCAGCACACGGGGCAAAAGACCGCTAGCGTAGTCACTTGTTCCCCCAGCATATGCAGAGACAAATAGTGTGTGTGTGTGTGAATGCATCTCCATACACCTCCATACACCAATACACACCCACACACACTACACTACACCCACAACACTACACCTCCATACACCTCCTATACACCACTACACACCTACACACTCACACACCCACAACTGCACACTCCACACACCTCCCAAATGCACCTCTACACCCCCACACACTACACTACACCTCCACACACACCACACACATCCACACACTTCAATGACACCACTACATACCCACACACTACCTACACCCCCATACATCACTACACCCCACTGCTGAGGTATCCCCCGGTATATCGTGTTAGGTTGCTTGACAGAGGCAGAGTTTAACCATATGTCTCCAAGTACACAGTAACGACAAAACTCAAGCACTCGCTGTGTCGCTTAACCCCGCCACCGTGACCACATGGCTGAGTGGGTGGCTGGAATGCTCGAGAAACGCTTACAGCAGGTGGGTAACATGGTAGGTTCACAGTGAGTGAAATGGTAAGAATGTCTGGCAAGCAGATGGGTAATTGAGAATTGGCAGAGTATGGGTTGGTGAGTGGAGGTCGCTTACAATGGTGGGTAGATAGTGAGTGGTAGAATGAAGTGAATTGGGTGAAGGGGCTCTGTTGGGTGAGTGGTGAATGGGTGAGAGGCGGCCCGATAAATGAAGTCGGTGAGGGCGTGAAAGTGGGCGGGAGGCGGCCTGGTTAGTAGATGGGTGGCAGGTGAGGCAGGCTAAAACTGACAAGTGCTGTACCAAGTTTACAATAACGCTGTATTCTAAGTCGCGACAGGCTATAACACACATTGGTAGCTCCTCAGGTGTTATAAACAATCTTGTCAGGCCACATGAAACTATATGACGCCAACACTGCAGTTCCGGCCTGATGCATTGGCGCTTGATACTACGTCCCAGAATTTACGACGTCCTATGACACTGAAGATAAGTCATAGAGTAACTAACAACCTATGAAAGTAACACGACAAATTCCACGGTCGACCTACGACGTTGATGACAAGTCCCAGCTGGCGGCAAACACCTTTGATGCTTATGACGTGTCCAGAACTTAAGACACTTTAAAGCAGTGAGCGACACTAAATAAATTTGTGCTTTATTTGAACTCTCAGGGGTACAAACAGCCTATAAAGCACTTTATATGAAACTGGCAGTCCATCAAAGCTATGGCACTTTATGGCGGATCAGCGAGCAACAGGAGACTATGTGTCTGCAGCAGTATTGAGGGATAGTTTGAGCACTTTGCAAGCTGGTAAAAGTGACTGCAGATTTATGTTCGGCACTGATATGGAGCAAGCACAGTTAAGTGATAGACGGTACAGCTGGGGTGTTATAGTGAGAGAGGAAGAGGACTGGGAATAGTAGTGAACTTGAGAGGTGGAGGAGGTTTTTGGGTGCTGGAGGCTGTAAGAGGAGAGCAGAGGTTGAAGGAGGGCAGGAGAAGTATGGGTATCAGAGGTGGGGGAGACACGGGGAGGAGATGGGCTATAGGTGGTGATGGGCAGGGGTAACCCCAAAGGAACGTATGACTGATGGTAGGCATTGATCTACACACGCGAATGTGATCTAATTTAAGTTCTTTGAATACGTATTGGATGCGAGATGGTGGTACCTCTTTTATATAGCTAATACATGTGACTATTATAAGTATTATCCATGGGTGAGTTAATTATGTAATTTTTATTTGTTATATAGCTTATGGTGAGGTTGTGGTTGTGAAAGGGTTAAGTGATTTATGGATACAAATTGTTCAGAGTCTGGATGTGGTTGAATATAGGTTATGTGTTGATATTGTGGTGTGAATTTTATGGACATGATCATTTTCATTGTCTTACGTCCAAATGCTTCCAAATTATCCGAATTCTCCCAGAATTAAGTTGGAATTGAGGGGTAGTTGGATAGTTATCGTAACATTATCTAGGGAGGGAATATTAAGGTATAATTATCTTGCGACTCTCAACTTTGAATTATTATTTCTTGAAGATTACAGGCATGAACTTACTGGAAAATTATAAGTAAGTCATATAAAGATGGGATATAAATACACTTTACATGATATATTCTCTTGATCTGAAACAACTAGTGTGTCCTGATTGTTGTGGCTTTATGTTCGTCGCTATAAAAAAGAATAAAATCTTCTGGTTTTCAGAATCAGTCAGTTCGTAACAAAATCATTCGCCTCGACAAACAACATCTATAATTTCATCATTACCTGTGCAATATAAGTCACGACGCATTAATTCACCCTTCACCGAGACCTCCACATCGGTGGTTAATGCCACATCCAGGACATTAATCGTCCTTATAACCATTGGTGTCGTCGACTGGAGAAACCGTATGTTGGAAAAAAAGACATCGGTTTTACCGGGGCTGCTTAATTCTGCTCGCGAAGTAGCAGGGATTATTCAATAAAACAAGACCATTACATTAAACTTAAACAGGCGGAGCAAAACTAAATATGCCGGATGTTGTAGATAACATTTCCTTTTTATCCGGTTTCCTCAAAGTAGGTTTCAGGGGTTTTAGACACTATCAGCCTGTACGTCAGATAACAACTCCAACTGGGTCAGGCTCAAACAGGTATTAGACAGGCAGAAGCTTCAGTACGATATTGCAAATGAGTACCTATCTGGTTCTCCCAGCATACCTTGAATGTCAATAAGCTATTCAGAGAACGAGTAATATACTAGCAGGCATTTGACAGTCATACCATATAAGGCGTACACACACACGTACACACACACACGTACACACACACACACACACACACACTTGCTCCACATGGGTTCACTCTTTCATGAAATACTAAGTTGGTGCTTCATATATCATGTTCCCTCGTGGTGCTGTCAGTTTGAGGTCGACTCGCTGTTGAGACTGTTGCTGTCGTTCATATTCTACTGGCTCTCTCTCTCTCTCTCTCTCTCTCTCTTCCTCTCTCTCTCCAGCCATCCATCTCATTCTCCCTTTCCTACCTTTTTTCTCTGTCCTTCTCTTCCAACCATCCATTCTCTCATATTATTTTCTTCTCTTCTTTCTCTCTCCGCTTACCTTCCATCCACTCATCCATCCACGTAATCCACATCATCTCTCTTTTCCCACAACACACCACCACCCTCAATCCACCTAAGCTATCCATCAACCAAGCGTATCTTCTACCATCCACTTTCGTATCGGCAATAGTGGACATAGGACTAATATACCCTTCCACCATCTCCCTCATTGGCGATCAGTCAACGTTGCTTCCCACGCCAGGCGATCACTCCTCCCTGGCGATAAAGTCTTCATTGATCGCCCATAACAAATGATAGTTCCTTAACCTCCTTCATCCTTTCTTCTTTCCTTCTTTCCTTACTTCCTACCACCGATAAAGCTCTTTGCTGATGAAGGGGTGAGAAACTTTCTCACCCTGGCGTGGTTGTGTTGTGTTGTTTACCTCAGCGACGTAGTCTATACTGAGTCACTGTAGGAATGAGGCTTCAACTGACTTACCCTGGCTGTCGTATGGTCGGTGTGTTGTTTATCTCGTGTTGGGTCGATACTGCTTCAGTTTGGGAGTGAACTTGTTGTGTTTGTTCTTTCTCTCTAGATTTATTTATTTATTTATTATATTATTTATTTGTTTATTTATTATTTTATGGAATTTCTTCTATTTGTTTTCTTTTTTTGTGGACGGAATTGCGTGAGTAACTATCAATGTATTCGTCTGTGTATTACTCAATATAACCATCTACGTGTCTGTTCATGTATTCATTTATGTATCCGTCTCGTATGTATTCATCGAGTTGTATGTATCTAATATGTATCTATTTAGTATGTATCCATCTATATATCCATTAATATGTATCTTTCTATGTATCCATCTATCCTTCTATGTATCCATCTAGTTGTATGTATCTAATATGTATCTTTTTAGTATGTATCCATTAATATGTATCCTTCTATGTATCCATCTATGTATCACCTCAAGAGTCTACATCGGCTGTGTTCTTATCGAGGGTCAAAATTTCCAACATCAAAAGCAAAAATTCAATGGTCAGAGATTTTAGATGAGGTAGGACCCTATTTTGACATCATCTCCTCCTTGAAGGCAATTGTGTCATATTTCTATTTTTTGAGGTTTCTCCCTTCTCTCTTTTTTTCTTTGGTTTCCATTTCTATCTCATAAGCCTCGATAATAGTACTCAAAGACACACTCATATGCCTCGATAATAGTACTCAAATGCACTCATAAGCCTTAATAATAGTACTCAAACACACTCACAAACCTCTATAACGCTACTGAAATACACTATCATAAGCCTCTACAATAGTACTCAATAAACTCTCTCATAAGCCTCTGTCAAAATCTATGTTTCTGCCACACCTACAGACACACGGACCACAGGGCTCCTGCCTATAACATGTTTTATAACTCTCCACCGCAGCCTTATACTAATAAATCACACTCGTACTCCTTTTGCTATTGTTTAGATGATAGTGCACGAGAGGACTCATGTTACCGCTGTCAGGAGAATACATTAGCCTCTCGTTACTCCAGTTCACCGTGTCATTACTCAAGGCTCGGCCAGTTGTTATTCTGTTTGACCTTTTCTCGTTCCCAGGGCCTTACGGGTGATGTGGAAGGAAGGAGGAAAAGGAAGGAGGAGGAGGGAGGGATGGAGAGAGAAGGAAGGAAGGTTAGTTGGTTACAGGGGAGGGAGGAAGGAAGGAGGAAGGAGGTGGAGAAGAAGGAGAGGGGGAAGAATGAGGGAGGAAGGGTTAGGGAGGGAAATAGTTGGAGGAAAAGAGGATTAGAGGGAGTTGGAAGGAAGAGTTGGGGGAGAGGAAAGGGGATAGAGGAGAGAAAGGAGGTTGAGGGAGGGGAAGGACAAAGCGTGGTGAGAGTGGACTAGATGTACTGTTGGAGTGGAGTGGGTTGGGTACTGAGGCTTATGAACTCCTTCGGATGTGGATGATCAGGGAAAGGGGTGAAAAGATAGGGGAATGGGGGTGGATGAGGTAGGGAGTAGTAAGTGATCTGAGGTGTGTGGGTGAGGGGAAAGAGGGCTTGCAGAACGTAGTGGTGACCTCTCCTTCAGGTGGTCCCCTGGAGGTGGGAGGACAGGGTTAATGTTGGAGTGGTTCATCTCTCTCTAGGTGTGTGGCTGTGGGAAGAAGACAGCACCTTTGGCTGGCAGTGTTGGCTGCAGTGGTGATGGTGGAGGTGGTAGCGGTGGTGGCTTGTGGTGGTGGTGGTAGTGGTAATGAGTGATGGTGGTTCTCAGGATATTGTCAGCACAGGAAGAATTATAAGTTTGAGTTTGCGTGAGAGAGGGAGGAGGTTAAATGTGGGAGGCTGAAGGGAGGAGGAGATAACACCATAGAGATGAGAATAAGGCTGATACGGCGGTGTGAGGTGTGTGTATGAGGATGGATGAGGCAAGATTACAATGGGGGTGTGGAGGAGGATGGGGAGAATAGGAGGAAGGAAGAGGATGAAGGGGAGGATGGGTATACCATATGTGGGGGAGGAGGAGGCGAAAAGGGAGGACGGAGGACGTTATATGGGGAGAAAGAAGAGGTGAGGGCAGGCTGTGCAGTGGGGGAGGGGAGCGAAGGGGTGAGGTAGGAGATACTTAGCAGGTATTAGGGCGTAACAGAGGGAGAATATGAATTATGGGGTGTGTATAGTGTGGATTGGGGAGGGAGGAGGAGGAAGATGGTGGGGTGAGGAGTATTGTGTGCAAAAGGTGTATAGGTAGTGTAAGGAAGGGGGGTGAAAGGGGAGGAGGGAGGGAGGGAGGAGGGAGGAAGGAGGAGGAAACGAGGAGGGAGAGGAGGGTGGGGGGAGGTTATAGGCATAATTACTGTGGCTGCGTTAACCACATGATGATTAATCAGTGAGGCTAATTGCATGTTGAAGACCATACAGACACTTGCTAGACTCGTTGGCTGGCTGCTACCCAACCCACACAGGGATGGTGATTAGTTAAAATAAATTAGTGGATTCTGAGCGGAACTGGCATATTAATGGTTTTAAAGAAAACAAGCACATATCGATGATGATTATAGGTTAGGTTAGGTTGGGTTAGGTTAGGTTAGGTTAGGTTAGGTTAGGTTAGGTAAGGTTAGGTTAGGTTAGGTTAGGTTAGGTTGGGTTAGGTGAGGTTTACTTCATTAGGTTTGATCGTAAGTATGAAAAACAACAACACAGGAATGAAGAATTCAACGTTGGGGAATTCTTTGACAGTCTGTAGTTGTTCCTTGAGTATGTGATATAAAATGAATGTTGATGAAATGATGTATAGATATTGAATTTACTTGCATGTCATCTTGTTGTCTTATAAAAATTTCTAGTCTTTAAATAATAATAATAATAATAACATCACAACAATAGCAGCCTTAACAACAACTAATAACAACAACATCAACAATAATAGCATCAACAATAGCAACAAAAACAGCAATAATAACTTTACAACAAAAACAACAACAACTTAACAACAACAACACCAACAACCAGATACACAATCTAAGACAGTAACAAGTGAAAGTTATCCTGAAGTAAAAAACGTAATTTACACTTTGGCAAATTACTATAGTTACGAGGCTCCCAATACCCATAGACAGAATAGTTACAATTAGAAGCTCAGTTAATGGAGTTTTGAAACAATGTAAGACAATGGGTAGGTGGGACTAGAGAGGTGAAGAGATAGGTTTATGGAGTGTATGTGTTTCATGAGGTACAAACAAACGCTACATTAGTCGTTAGTGGGTGTATAGGGATATGTGTGTGTGTGTGTGTGTGTGTGTGTGTGTGTGTGTGTGTGTGTGTGTGTGTGTGTGTGTGTGAGTGTGTGTGTGTGTGAATGTGTGTGTGTGTGTATGTTGATGGAATGAGGTGTGATTTATGGTACATTGTGTGGCACTTTATGGTACAGTGCATGGTGTTATGGTACAATATGAGAGCGTTAAGGCACAGTTTGAGTATTAAGGTGCAGTGTCAAAGTTATGGTACAATATGAGGCGTTATGGTAATATTGCATAGATCGTTATGGTACCTTTTGACCCAGCCAACATAGTCAAAATAGATGGGTGATTTTAACGCAGAAATAAGTAATTAATCCACAACCCACCATCCACACCTCCAAGCACCATCCACACCTCCACCATCCACACCTCCACCATCCACATCTCCACCATCCAACTCCACCATCCACTCCTCCACCATCCACACTCCACCATCCACACCTCCACCATCCACACCTCCACCTCTTCACTCCACCGTCCACACCTCCACCATCCACATCTCCACCATCCACACCTCCACCATCCACACCTCCAACCTCTTCACCTCCTGGCACCGTCCACACCTCCACCATCCACACATCGCCACCACATCCACACCTCCACCATCCACACCTGGCACCTCTTCACCTCCACCATCCACACCTCCGCCATCCACATCTCCACCCCATCCACAACCCACCATCCACATCTCCACCATCCAAACCTCCACCATCCACACCTCCACCATGCACACACCTCCACCTCTTCAACTCCACCATCCACACCTCCACCTCTTCAACTCCACCATCCACACCTCCACCATCCAAACCTCCACCATCCACATCTCCACCATCCACACCTCCACCACCCACACCTCCACCATCCACACCTCCACCATCCACACCTCCACCATCCACACCTCCACCTCTTCACCTCCACCATCCACACCTCCACCATCCACATTCACTCCACCATCCACAACTCCACCACATCCACACCTCCTCCACCCATCCAAACCTCCACCATCAACACCTCCACCCATCCACACCTCCACCATCCAACCCACTCATCCACACCTCCACCATCCACACCTCCACCATCCACACCTCCACCATCCAAAACCTCCACCATCAACACCTCCACCATCCACACCTCCACCATCCACAACTCCATCATCCACACCTCCACCATCCACACCTCCACCATCCACACCTCCACCTCTTCACCTCCACCATCCACACCTCCCACCATCCAAACCTCCACCATCCACACCTCCACCATCCAAACCTCCACCATCCACACCTCCACCATCCACACCTACCCATCCACAACTCCATCATCCACACCTCCACCATCCACACCTCCAAGCACCATCCACACCCCACCTCTTCACCTCCACCATCCACACTCTCCACCCATCCAAACCTCCACCATCCACACCTCCACCCATCCAAACGTCCACCATCCACACCTCCACCATCCACACCTCCACCTCCATCCCACCCATCCACAACTCCACCACATCCACACCTCCACCATCCACAACTCCACCATCCACAACTCCACCATCCACCCTACCCATCCAAACCTCCACCCATCAACACCTCCACCATCCACACCCACCATCCACAACTCCATCATCCACACCTCTACCATCCACACCTCCACCATCCACACACACCCCCACCATCAACACCTCCACCATCAACACCTCCACCATCCACCTCTACCATCCACAACTCCACCATCAACACCTCCACCATCCACACCTCCACCATCCACAACTCCACCATCCACACCTCCACCATCCACACTTCCACCATCCACACCTCCACCACCTGCACCTCCACCTCTTCACCCTCAACACCCCCTCTAGTCACCTTTATCATCCCCACGCCCCTCCTATACCATCATCTCCCCCATCACCCCTCCACGCCCCCTATCTCCCCTACTTATCCTCCCCCCACCACACTAGGACTAGGGGAGCGTACATACTAAATGATGTTGTTGTGTAACCTCATGCACTCTCTTCTTGTGTGTGTGTGTGTGTGATTATCATAAAATATCATGTATTTCATTTCACAACGTAAGCTCAAGTAAAAAAAAATAATGTGCCACACACACACACACACACACACACACACACTACCACAACACACACACACACACACACACACACACACACACACACACACACACACACACACACACACACACCTACAAGACCCACACACACACACACACACACACACACACACACACACACAGACACATCGTTGCCACTACAACACAGCCACATCTCTCAAGGGAATCTCCACTACGGTGAGCATAAATAAAACACACTGATGTCCACAAGTGACGGCTAAGACAGACCAAATATTCGAGCTTCGCCTTTCTGGGTTTCATCATTATTTCCAGGTGACGAGACGCATCTAAGCCTCACTTACTGCCTTCATATGGCGGATAATGTCGTCATAAATATGCCCTCACTGACATGATTTATGTTGTTGAGGGGGCGTCTGCTAACATCGTTTAGAGATGATCACTCGCCCGATTTTCCGGCTTAGATGAAAGAATTTACCTCATTATCTTACCCGGACCGAATTGTAGTGATTCTAAACGTCATTTATTTCAATCTTGTTATTGTAAGAATTGTGACATTTATTTCAAACGGAGGTGCGTTTATTTATCGAAGCCTGAGTGTTCATATTAGTGATTATTGAAAGCCTATACCCGCCTCTCTATGCTCTCCCCTCCCGTCTCCCTTCTTTAAGCCTTTTTTTTCTGGGGGTAATATCGTGGTTATTGCCAAAGCAATATATATATATAAGGTCTTATGAATCATGATACACGGGGCCTCAGAGCACAGTTTCCTCGTCAGACAAGACGCGCTTTGAGCTCACGTCGCTCAATTAGCCGCTGTTACCAAGATTGCTTGTATCGATAGGGTGGACATGTTTATAAAGGGTGCCAAATCATCTGTGCCTCTCTCTCTCTCTCTCTCTCTCTCTCTCTCTCTCTCCTCTCTCTCTCTCTCTCTCTCTCTCTCTCCTTCTTCCCTCCCTCCCACTCCCTCATTCCTGCATTCCTTGCCTGCCCTACTCCCCTTCATCCTCTGCTTTCCTATCTATCTACCCTAAATGTCTTACCTATACAGTCTTCCCACTTACCTATCTTCCCTACGAAACATAATCTACTTTCCTACCATCAAATGCTTCCTCTACCTACTTGCTCACCTGCTTGACTCACTCCTAACTCCACACTGCTTTCCTTCCCTACTTAAGCTCAGCAGCAACAGCTTCTCTCCTACCTGTTAAATATCTGTACTTTCTCCCGTATGTTCTTACCTGTCAAATACGTACATTCACCTGTCTATTCACACTTGATCATCGTGTCTACCAATATCCACAGGGACCTACTACTTGTGTTGTGTGTGTGTGTGTTGGAGAATATGAATACATGAGAGATTGTGTTACAGTGTGTGCGTGAAGAACCACTATTTACAATAGATGGGGAGGTAGAAACTTGATTAAGAATCAACAGTGATAAAACTCAGTAGCACCAACTACACACTATACAAAATTAGATGATCTCCCACCAATCACATTTCAGGACTTGAATTATTCTGCCAAATTCTAAAATAGATATGCTAGGCTCTTTTATACTTATATGTCATGGAAGCCACACATCACAACATTGTTAAAGCTGCCTCCCAAAAGCTGGGAATGCTGTACAGATGCCGTAGTTACTTCACTCTGAGCAGTTGCTTCAAGTATATAAAGGATTCATTCGTCTTAACTTGGGTACTGCTCAGGGTGGCTTCCACTATCTTCTGTCAACTGTTATATAGGGTGAAATCAAGGAATTTCGTCTTATTAACGCTCTTCCTTTAGTTGACATTCTTTCTTCTCTTTCTCTTCGCCACAATGTTGCTTCACTCTCTCTCTTTTACAGGTACTTTAACGGGTAATGTTCGATTGTTTGGCATCCTATGTACCGCCGGCAAGGCCGTGGGTTCGTAACAATCAAAATGCACTTACACGCGGTGCCTACTGTAACCTCACGGAGTATCGGTCACACTAGAATAACCCATTATAGTACATTCTTCTTTCCTCACACAGCCAAACTGTGGAATGCTCCTGCCCTTTTTCTGTGTTTCCATACTCCTTACAATCTGTCTCACTTCAAAAGCTGGTTTCTCGGCATCATCGTGGTGTAGATTAATATCATCTTTTTTCTTCTCTGTTTTCTTCTTTCTCTTATTTTTTTCGTCTCTAAGAACGTTGTGATTAGAATGCCTGTACCCTGGTGGGCTATTCCCAGAAAAAGAAAAAAGTAGAACCATTAGCTGATAAAGCTCAGTTACAACCATCAACTACCACTGCTAGTTAATATATCACTAGCTAGAACCACCTTCACCACTACTAGTTAATATATGCTAACTACAACCATCAGATAGGATCACTAGTTAACAGCCTTTCACACACACCTGACAGTTAGGAAGCCACCAGCTGAAGGATTGGGATAAGGACATCAATTGAGGTCCTATAACTTTAGAATCAGAAAGAATGCCTCGCTAGCGAGATAATCATGGCTAGGTTAGGTTAGGTTAGGTTAGCGTTCAGTTAATTTAGTGAAAGGGAGGTTAGTTCTTCATTCACTCCTTCAGGTGGGAAATACAAGCTGTGTGTTCCTTCTAGAGTACCAACCAGCTAACAGGACCACCAGCAGCCTAACAGGACCACCAGCTAACAGCTACCAAGCCTAACAGGACCACCAGCTAGCAGCTACCAACTAACAGGACCACCAGCTAACAGCTGCACCAACTAATAGGGCCACCAATAACAGCTACCAACCAGCAGGACCACCAGCTAACGGCTACCAACTAACAGGACCACCAGATAACAGGACTACCACCAGCGAACAGGACCTACCAGCTAACGGTACCACCAGCTAACAGGACCACCAGCTAACATGACCACCAGCTAACAGGACCACCAGCTAAGCAGGATGCAACTAACAGGACCACCAGCTATGGGACCACCAGCTGCTGGGACCACCCAAGGGATTATTTAACAGATCTCTCTCACCTAAGCGGCGACAGGATGCCAAATGGATGCTGTTAGGCCGAGGCTACACACTACAATCACCTTCTCTCCTCTTAGTTTCTCTCTCATTTCTCCAAGTGACCTTGGGCTGGCAATTGTAATGCATGTTGAGGTCCCCCCTCCCCCCTTGGCACTGTTGGACTGACCTTCATGCCAGGGTGCCATAAAAGCTCTCCAAACCTCGTGTCCGGACACTCGTTCCTAGCACTGGAGCGACACGTACTACCATCTGCTCGTTGGAGATTACCCGTGTGATTTGTGCCGTGATATATGAAAAGACCAGAATGGCTACACCGTAATCGTTGTCTTGTGAGTGAGTATGATTTTTCTTCCTCATTCTCCTGTATTGTTAAATAGAGAACAATGGTGTGGTTTTGGTAGTAAGGTGATATATTAAAAGAAGAGTCAAACTAAGGATCTTGCAGGTAATATTTGTTTTACATTGATTAAATTAGCATAGAAGATAAGGTAGGAACAGGTGTACTAGTTAAGAGGAGCTCGTTATAATTATCTCTCTGGGTTGATGTCACTCCAAGTGTTAGATCCTTGGTCGACATCCCTGATCATCGGTGACACCTACCTACCTACATCCTCCACTCCCTCCCTCCCTCCCCCTCCCTCCCCTCCCTCCCTCCTACCTAGTAGCCTCCCACAACACACACACACACACACACACACACACACACACACACACACACACACACTGTCACCGCCTACAACCTACCCTCCTACTCACTCCACCCCCCCCCACCCACCCCCACACCTCTTACAGGGGAAGGAAGGAGGGAAAAGAGAAGGAAAGGTGAATAAGGAAAGGAAGGAGACGGCAAAGGAAAGGTAAGAGAATGATAGGATGTGGAAAAGAAAGGGCACGGAGGCAGGGGGGTAGTGGGAGAGAGACAGAAGGATGGAAGGAATGGAAGGCAGAGGAAGGTTGTTTGGAAGGAAGGAGGGATGGGTGTTGGGTAACTAGTGGGAAGGAGGAGGGAGTGGAGGGAGGGCAATGAGAGAATGAAGAGAGATGGGAGGGAGAAGAGGAGTAAGGAGGAGGGAGACGAGGAGGGAGGAGGGAGAAACACTAGGAAGAGGAGGAGGGAGACTAGAAAGAAGGACAGAGAGTGGGGGAGGAAAGACTACACGAGGAGGGAGGGAGGAGAAGAGGGGAGAGTGGAGGGGAGAGTGGGAGGAGGAGAAGGGAGTGAGGGAGGAGGGAGAGTGGGGAAATTGAGTGTGGAACTGCATGGTCTTCCTGTAATGCCCACGACCACAGCCCAGCATGCAGAGAGGCCATTCATGACGGAACAGAGAGAGGGAAAAAGGAGGGAGGAAGGAGGAGGAGGGAGGGAGGGAGAGGAGGTTGAAGGATGTGAAGGAGGTAGGTGGAGGAGGAGGAGGGGGGCAGGTGGATGAGGAGGAGGAGAAGGAGATGTGGAGTAGGTGGAGGGAGGAGGAGGGAGGAGGGAGGAGGAGGGAGGAGGAGGAGGAGGAGGAGGGAGGAGAGGTAAGGAGAGGGCAGAGGAGAAGGTAGAAGTGGGGAGGAAGATGGGAAGGAGGAAGAGGTCGAGAAGGGAGAGAGGAGAGACTGGGAGGATTAGGATGGATGGGAAGGGATAAGGGAAAGGGAGGGCTTAATGGGAAGTTATTCTGGGGGACGTGGGAGGGAAGGGAGGAGAGGGTGAATATAGTGGAGACAGCGGAAGAAAGAGGAAAAGAATAAGGAGGAAAAGAAAAAAATGGAAGAGGAGGAGGGACAGGAAAAGAAGAAAGTAGAGGAGAGAGCAAGAATGAAAAATGGAAGGAGAAGGGAAAGGAAGAGGAGGGACAATAAAAGAAAGAAGGAAAAGAGGGAGAGAGGGAGGGAAATTGAAAAATGGAAGAAGGCAGGGAAGGAAGAAGAGGAGGAGAAGAACAACAAGATTAAAAGGAGGAAGAATAGGAGGAGGGAGGAGGGAAGGGTCCAAAGGTCATGGGGAAGAGCTTCGTTATTGGTAATTTCGTAGGGTCAGAGGCATTCAAGGTCTTTCAATAGAGAGTGTGTGTGTGTGTGTGTATGTCTGTGTGTGTGTTCAAAATAAATGCTTAACTCAGCGGGGCCCACTCCAGAACCAGGGAAATAAATAGTGATAAAGCAAACCACACACACACACACACACACACACACACACACACACACACACACACACACACACACACACACACACACACACACACACACACACACACACAATAAGACACACCCTCCCCTCTAGCCATCTCACTAATGTTGACGCAGCTGAGCAAACAACCATTTCGCTACTATATGCCAGACGCTCCCCGGCTTGACACAACCACCTCCCTGCTTACCTACCAGCCCCCTTCCCACTGACTTAGTAGAAGAATTTGAAGTAGCAAAACGCCTGGACAAACTAAAAATTAAAAACGCTCTACCACCCCATTGACTTACCAATGAAACTTTTCAAGGAGTTCTCCCGGAGCTTGCTAACCCCTCTGCTCCATCATCAATGCATCTCTCAGTCAAGCCAGATGCCCAGCTGACTGAAGACCGCTTGTATCACCAGTGCCCAAGTCAACCAGCCCACAATCCTAAATCAGCTACGACCTATTGCAATCACCCCAATACCCAGCCTAATCTAGAAAGTTTTGTGTTCGACTGGGCTTATGCTGATATGGCAGGAGTCGTAGACCCTCAGCAATTTGGCAACATGAAAACTTCCTCTACCACTCACTGTCTTGTCAGCTTTCTCGATTACATATACCGCCATCTCGAGAAACGAAAAACGTCTGTAGCTGTCGCCTTCATTGATTTCACTAAAGCGTTCGACCTAGTCGACCACAATATAATCATCAACAAAGCTATTGACCTCGGGCTTCGGAGAGTCTTACACCATGGCTTACAGATTTCCTCAGTGACCGACGCCAAGCTGTACGCTTCCTGGGCTGTCGCCACCTTTCAGTCACTCACCTGTGGCGTCCCCAAGGCACCAAGATGGGACCACTTTCGCCCATGCTCATCAATGATGCCCTAAGAAACCCCTGCTCGCTGGAAATATGTCGACGACTCCACCATTGGGATCAGCGTCAACAACTCTGCTCCCAACTATACCGCCCTTCAGGATTTATTGAACAGTCTCCAAAACTGGGCCACCAACAACCATGTCACCATCAACCATACCAAGACCATGGTTATGCACATCAACCTCTCCTCCGACATTGTCCCACCTCCTTCCATTACTCTAGGTCGAACACCTCCAGGTTGTAGATTCCACGAAGCTCTCGGCGTCACCATAGACAACAAACTAAATGGAAACCACACGTCAGTGAAGTTGTCAAATCCTCCAGTTTCCGTCTCCACCTCCTCCGCCGACTCAAGTCCCTCGGAGTTCCTGCACACGAGCTCCTCAGTGTTTACACAACATTCATACTTCCCAAGCTCACCTATGCCTCCCCACCTGGTCTTCCTCCCTAAATGCCACACAACGTAAACACCTAGAAAAGTGCAAAGAGGGCATGCAAGATTATTCTCTCCTTCCTACTCCACATATCAAGAAGCGCTCAACACACTGACCCTTTCGACTCTCACTGACCATCACCACGACCTCATCTGCAAATTTGGTAAGCTTCTACACCATCCTCGACACCGTCCTACTACCACCTGAGATCCCTAGTCCGAGAATTGCTGTTCGACACCACAACCGCATCCAGCCCATACGTGCACGAACTGATCGCTATAAGAACAGCCCAGTCCCAACCATTGTAAAAATTATCAATAACTTGTAATAAACCAGTGTATTCACTCCCAGTAAACACTACTCCTTGCACTGTCACTATGTTGAAATGAACTGTAGTTTGAGCTTTTCCCATCTAGTTATTATATATCTTATTTGTGTCACTTATGTTACTTGTATATTATTTGTAATTCAAACCCATTCCCCAAATATGTAACTGTATATTTTCAGCCGTCTGGCTGTAAGCTCTTTCAATAAACCGTTAATTATTATTATTATTTTATTATTTATTACACACACACACACACTTTTGTCCTTGTTCGAAATGACAGGAAATAGATGAAAGAACAAGATAAATGTATAAATTAAAAAGTAAATAAATAAACAAATATATATGATAATAAGTGAATAAATTACATGAATTACATATAAAAATATACATACATAAATACATAATCAAATAAATGAATAAATAGACAAATAAAGTTCAATATTCATTGCATTTTCCTTTCCCATCTTCTTTCGTTCTTTCTGTTGCTCTTCTTCTCCTCTCATCTCATTCCTCTTCTTCTCTCTATTTCCTCTATCTCTCTATAATATCCTCTCTCTTCTCCATTTACTTCTTCATATACATTTTCCCTGTTTTATTTCCTTTATATCTCCCTGTTTTTATCATCCTCTATTTCTATTATTTTCCTTTCTTCTTTCCTTTAATCCTCCTTAGCTTCTTATTTTCTTCCGCCTCTTCCCTTCCATTCAATCCTCTCTTTCCTCCTCTCTCTTTCCATCCCCCCCTCCCTCTCTCCCATTCCATCATCTCCTCGTCTTCACCACAAAGACCACCCACTGCATGACCCGTATCCTCGTGCCGATAATAGGTACAAGATCACACACTCGATAGTCAATTAGTGGCGGACGGCATATGGCGTTGGTCGATGCAACTGTCAGCCAACACCGTGCTGACGACCTCCTGACAAATACTGGCAATATGTCACGCAAAGCAGAGGACAGATTATGATGAGGTGTGTGTGTGTGTGTGTGTGTATGACAGAGAGAGAGTGAATTCTGTCGTAATCTTAAATCCAAATGTGAGTATATGAATAGTCAGTGCCCTAGTGAAACACACCACACACACACACACACACACACACACACATGGAGCCTCACCTGGGGTACGGGCAGGTGTCAGTCAAGGCAAGGGATAATGTAGCAACACTGTAAGAGCGTTGTAATCCCTGCAACACACTGGTCCGCCTTTGTGAGTGACCAACAAAAAAAAACAACTGTGAGGTGAGTGAGTGTGTGTGTGTGTGTGTGTGCGTGTGTGACTGTGTGTGTGTGACTGTGTATATGCTTGCGTGTATATAATAACTGTGTTGTGTATGTTTGTGTGTGTCACTTCTCTCATCATACCTTAAACAGACAAAAGAAGACGCTAAAAAATCGTGGCTGAAAGGAAAAAAAGAAGCTGGACAGTAAAATAACACAGGACATCTTAACAACAAATTATTTTTAGTGTCTTGTTTATGAGATAGTTCAGACCCAAGACGGTAAAGACAACAACAACAACAAAACCCACTGAACACTTCAAGCACAAATTGTTTGATTGTTTTATATAAAAAATATAATTCAAACAAGAGGTAATCAGCATATTTAAACAGCACGAAAGCAAATGGTCTGACTGTCTTGTTTAGCAAATGTCCTAATTTGTTTTTCCCGTTGTTTTAGGTCATGCCAGGTTTGTGTGTGTGTGTGTGAAAAAAGAGAGAGAGAAATGCCATGACTGGTGGGCAATTATGTAATTATACTATTATTTGGTAATTGCTCCTGGTAATCCATTACTTTTATTTAGGAATTGCTTGGTGATCGCCCATAAAAAGCATGAAAGCCCCACTAGTAATGACCAGGTGTGTGTAATGGTATGGTCGTTGAGGAGAAGGAAGAGGTTAATGAGTAAAAGGGAGAGGAAGGGGGTTATTAAGAGGAAAGGGAGAATTGGGAGAAGAAGGGGTTTGATGTGAAAGAAACAGTAGAGAAATTATATTGGGGAAATGGGAGTTAGGGAGGGTTTTGAAGAGAGGAGGAAGTTGTTGAGGGAGGAAAGGCGAGGGAAGGATTTTGGGAGGGAGAAAGGGGAGGGGACAGTGAGAGGGGGAGGAGAGGATGGGATTGTTGGGAGTAGGGAAGAGGAACAAAGGAAAATTGGCATTTAGGAGTAGGGAAGGTAAAGGGAGGGAGGGAAGAGGGAGGGAAGGGAAAGAGGGAACAGGAGGGGAAGGGAGGAGGAGGAGAGGATTGTTGACAGTAGGGATGGGGATGAGGAAGGGCTCTTGGTAATAGGGTAAGGTGGGAGGGTTACCGAGGGTTACCGGAGGTTACCGAGGTTACCGAGGGGAGGGTTACCGAGGGTTACCGGAGGAGGTTACCAGGGAGGGTTACAGTAAAGGCCTTACTGCATCATGTTGTATATAATAAATTCATTTGTAATGTACTGTACTTGGGTCACAAACTATACGACCTTATGAGAAGAAATACCACAATACAACTCTTACGGTAATTTATTATGCAACATCAAACGCAGTTTACATAGAGGTTAAACTTACTCTAATTTATCACGTAACATTAGCAAACTCATTATTCTCAACATCATAAATTAAAACATTCTACAAAATACATCATTACATATCTATAAAGACAACAACAACTACATGATTTCTACTTGATATAATAATACAATATATTTTATGATGTATTAGAGAAATATTAAGAATAATGTGACTTATATATCATTAATCTCTTATATCAAAAAGTTATTAATAATTAGGATATATTAAAGACATTGACATATTGACCTCTCGTGTAATAAGCCTCCAGATTAATAATGCCTTACTTGTTATAGAATTATTATTTTGTCTTTGATAATGAGATAAAATTACATATATATATATTATGTCAGAATAGAACATGATAACTATCTGAACTTTGTTGTATTTATGATATTTGTTCTTTGATACACTGAACAGTTAATTATGATACTTCAGATTAAGGGATGGATAAATATGTTGTTTATATAATTAATCTTTGATATAAAATAATGCATGTATTATATGCTCACTGAAGAACATTGAACAATTAAACTATTATTTATATGTTATTGTTCATATATATTACTGTAACATATAACAACACGCTGAACAAATTACTTATAATTATCAACCCTTGGTCTAAAACACTGAACATGGATAATATATCACATAAAACATAATCTTTTGGAACTAAAATACTGAACGTTGAACCTACATTAACAAACGACGTTGATCGCTTGAATTAAGACATTATGCTTTGAACATTGAGATCTACATTGATATATTGTTCACTTTGTCTATGACTTGATGTTCAACAGACTCCATGACCAGCGGAAAATGGCTCTATGACTGGAAAACATAGGGGGAGGAACATGGGAGGAGGAGGGAGGAGGAGGAGGAGGAAAGGAAGGGAGGAGGAGGAGGAGGAAAGGAAGACGACGAGGGAGGGGGGAGGGAGGAAGAGAATAGAGAAGAGAAGAAGGAAGAAAGGGAGGAGGAGGAGATGGACAAGGAAGAGGAACGACAGGGAGGAGGAGGAGAGAATTGGAGGAAGAGAAGAAGGAAGAAAGGGAGGAGGGAGGAGGAATAGGAAGAGGAGGAGGTGGTGAAGTGAGAGGAAGGTTAGTCGAAAAAATATTAGTAGGAAGAGGATGAAAAGGAAGAAGAAGAAGCGCAGAAGAAGGAGGAGATGTAAAAAAAGTAATAATAGTAGCAATAAAGGAGGAGAAGGAAGAAAGAGTTGGAGGGGAGAAGAAAAGAAACAAGGAGGAGACGGAGAAAGGAGATATAAAAGTTGTGAAATGATATTAACAGTATTAACCTTGATAGAAGGAAGAAGAGAAAAGTGAGAAAAATAAGAGAAACTAAAACACGAAAAATAAATACAAAATAATAAACATTAAAACAAAATATATAAGAAAATCCAAACAGAAATAAAATTCAGAGCTTAAAACCTCCTCTTCTCTCTTCCCTCTACCCCTACCTGGGTAAGGGGAGAGAGAGAGAGAGAGAGAGAGAGAGAGGCGGAACACACACACCCAGCCACGACCTATGAAAGTGGCATTGTCACCTGTTCAGTGGACGTAAACAGAGCACCTGAGCACGGACAGGTGAATTAGGAGAGTGGGGCGGACCAGGTGAAACATGATCCAACCCCCCTACCTCCATCCTCCACCCACCCCCACACACACACTCAACCCCCATCATACAAACCACCCCTACCTCCATCCTCCACCCCACACACACAACCACCCCTACCTCCATCCTCCACCCAACCCCCACACACACCATCCCCATCATACATAAACCACCCCCAACCCACACACAACCCCCACCTCCATCCTCCACCCACCCCACACACACTCATCCCCATCATACATAAACCACCCTACCTCCACCTCCACCCACCCTCCACACACACAACACCCCTACTCCATCCTCCACCCACCCCCACACACACACCATCCCCTATCATACATAAACCACCCTACCTCCACCCTCCACCAACACCCCCCACACACAACCCCCCACCATACATAAACCCGTTCCTCCACCTAAGATACGGTACTTGCTAATACCACCATTCTTCTGTGTTATAATCTGCCTCACCTCATAAGCAAAAAGAAGTCAAACAAGTCAAATTAAGTTGTCTTTTTAACCTTATGAACCTAAGCTACAGATTTCAACCCCTACACAGTCTTATCTCCCAATCTGGATCTTTCTCTTTGTTATCTCTAAATCAGTGTTTGTTAATCCTTTATCGCTCTATCTTTTTCCTTCCTTAAGCTGCCTTACCTTCACCTCACCTCAGGTTTTGTTAATTAATCATACAGGTGTGTGTAAAATAATAATAATAATAATAATTAACGGTTTATTGAAAGTTCTGCAGCCCGAGAGGCTGAAAATATACATTGGACATAAATGACTTTTTACATACATTGGTGGTTTAACATGCATTGGTGTGTGTGTGTGTGATACGTCTATAGTGTGGTAGCATAGTAAGCTAGTGTTAAGGCGCAGGCTTCTATGACTAGCCCTTTTACCTCTTCCTTCTTTATTCTTTTCATCCCCACTTCCTGGCACTCACCCTCACCACCTTTGGCAATCACCCCTCACCACCTTGCTCACCCCTCCCACCTTTGGCACTCACCCCTCCCACCTTTGGCACTCACCCCTCACCACCCCTAGGCACTCACCCCTCACCACCCTAGGCACTCACCCCTCACCACCCTAGGCACTCCCCCTCACCACCCTAGGCACTCACCCCTCACCACCCTAGGCACTCACCCCTCCACCTTTGGCACTCCCCTCACACCTGGCACTCACCCCTCACCACCCTAGGCACTCACCCCTCACCACCCTAGGCACTCACCCCCCACCCTAGGCACTCACCTCACCACCTGGCACTCACCCCTCACCACCCTTGGCACTCACCCTTCACTACCTTGGCACTCACCCCTCACCACCTTTGGCACTCACCCCTCACCACCTTTGGCACTCACCCCTCACCACCCTAGGCACTCACCCCTCACCACCCTAGGCACTCACCCCACCACCCTAGGCACTCACCCCTCACCACCTGGCCTCACCCTCACCACCCTTGGCACTCACCTTCACTACCCTTGCACTCACCCCTCACCACCTTTGGTACTCACCCCTCACCACCTTTGCTCACCCCTCACCACCCTAGGCACTCACCCCTCACCACCCCTAGGCACTCACCCCACACCACCCTAGGCACTCACCCCTCCACCTTTGGCAATCACCCCTCACCACCCTTGGCACTCACCCCTCACCACACCTTTGCACTCACCCCTCCACCACCTTTGGCACTCACCCCCTCACCACCTAGACTCACCCCCCTCACCACCCTAGGCACTCACCCCTCCACCACCCTAGGCACTCACCCTCACCACCCTAGGCACTCACCCACACCACTAGGCCTCACCCCACCACCTTGGCACTCACCCCTCCACACCACCTTGGCACTCACCCTTCACTACCCTTGGCACTCACCCTCACCACCTTTGGCACTCACCCCCCCACCTTTGGCACTCCACCCTCACCACCTTGGCACTCACCCCCACCACCCTAGCACTCACCTCACCCACCCCAGGCACTCCACCCTCACCACCCAGGCACTCTCACCTCACCACCCTTTGGCACTCACCCACACCACCCTAGGCACTCACCTCACCACCTTTGGCACTCACCTCACCACCCTTGCACTCACCCTTCACTCACCTTAGCACTCACCCTCACCACCTTTGCACTCACCCCTCACCACCTTTGCACCACCTCACCACCTTGGCACTCACCTGTCACCACCTTGAACTCACCCAGCCACCTCACCACCTTGCAATCATCCTCACCACCTTGGCACTCACCTCCCACCTTGGCACTCACTCCACCACCTTGCACTCATCCTCACTACCATTGGCACTCACCCTCACCACCCCACTCACCTCACCCCTTGCACACCCTCACCACCTTTGGCACTCACCCTCACCACCTTTGCACCACCCCACCACTTTGCACTCACCCTCACCACCCTTGGCACTCACCCCCAGACACCCCACACCACCAGGCACTCACCCCTCACCACCTTTGCACTCACCCTCACCACCTTGGCACACATCCTCACCACCTCAGGCACTCACCCTCACCACCTCAGGCACTCACCTCACCACCTTGGCACTCACCTCACCACCCTTGGCACTCACGCCTCACCACCTTGCACTCATCCTCACCACCTTGGCACACACCCTCACCACTCCTTGGCACACATCCTTCACCACCTTAGGCACTCACCTCCTACCTTGGCACTCACCCCTCACCACCCTTGGCACTCATCCCTCTCAACCCCTGGCATTAACCTCTTGGCCTGGACGCTCATCACCCTTTAACATCCCTGCCCTGTCACCTGTGCACTCACCCTCACTACTCAACCTTGGCACTAACCTCTCGTTACCCTTGGCACTGACTTCTCATTTCTTCTGGAATTTAAGGCGCATCACGAGGCATTTCAATGGACCTGACTTCACGAGGTCATGTCACCTAGAAAGGAAAGGTCAACCGTAAATGTAAGTGCCGGGTAAAACAACACGATAATCCATGTCACAGATCAACCAACAAATTACGTCAGGTCATATGTCTTGTATCAAATTAAGTCAGATCATAGGTCAAGTATCAGAGTATGTCTGGTCACAGGTCAAGTATCAACATAAGCCAGACCACAGGCCAACTAACAAATCAGTCACAGGTCAAGTATCAGGTCACAGGTGAAAAATCAAAATAAGGCCAAGTCATAGGTCAAATATCAAGGTACTTTAGGTCACAGGTCAACCAACAAGCATGCCCGGTCACAGGTCAACTCATGATGTAAAGTTGTAAACCAGTGTAATGTTAGATCCAAGTCACACCTGGCCAAGGTCTCTCCAGCCAGCCAATTCATTCATAAACGAGGTCATCCGACGAGTCACGCCACTTATCCAGGTCTTCCCCGCTCGTTAAATTCATTAAGTGTGCTGGGTCAGGTCTATGCACGGGTTTATTAAGTATTTTCTTCAGAGGTCATACTTGCTTATACGGGTCAACTAATTCTTGGGGTCATTTACTGAGGTCATAAAAGGTCACTTGATTGGATATAAAACAATAAATAAATCATTAATGTAGTTTATTCTTAGATTTAGGACGTCTGTAGAGTGTTGACCTTCTGGTGGTGATTCCTCGACCTAAAGTTACCATACGAGTCTGGGTCAGGATTCTCAGTCCCTTGCAAGATGAAGTTTTATTGCATTTTGCGATGTGAGAATACGTGAAATTGGCTGATGTAATATAAATCACAAGAACTTTTATTATGGCATCAAGAATGCCATAACCTTTAACTAGTTACTTCACTTAACACCAGTGCTAGAACGAGTGTCCGACACGAGGTTTGGAGAGTCTTTATGGCACCCTGGCATGAAGGTCGTGTCCAAAAATGCCAAGGGGGGAGGGGGGACCTCAACATGCATTAATTGCCAGCCCGTTTCACTTGGAAATGAGAGAAATCCACAGAGAAGGATTAGTGTGTAGCACGGCCTAACAGCATCCATTTGGCATCCTGCCGCCGCTTAGGTGAGAGAGAGATCTGTTAAATAATCCTTTGGTGGTCCTGTTAGCTGGTGGTCTTGTTAGCTGGTGGTCCTGTTAGTTGGGGTCCTGTTAGCTGGTGGTCCTGTTAGCTGGTGGTCATGTTAGCTGGTGGTCCTGTTAGCTGGTGGTACTGTTAGCTGGTGGTCCTGTTTGCTGGTGGTAGTCCTGTTAGCTGGTGGTCCTGTTAGTTGGTAGCTGTTAGCTGGTGGTCCTGTTAGTTGGTAGCTGTTAGCTGGTGGCCTGTTAGTTGGTAGCTGTTAGCTGGTGGTCCTATTAGTTGGTAGCTGTTAGCTGGTGGTCCTGTTAGTTGGTAGCTGTTAGCTGGTGGTCCTGTTAGTTGGTAGCTGTTAGCTGGTGGTCCTGTTAGCTGGTTGGTACTGAAGGAACACACAGCTTGTATTTCCCACCTCTTGCAAGATGAAGTTTTATCGTACTTATGATGAGAATACGTGAACGGGCTTTACGTAATAAATGCTAAGAACTTTTTATTATGGTATCAAGAATGCCATAACTCTTAATTAGTACTACTAATTTTTACGGGAATAGCCCACCTGGGTACAGGCTATCGACCCACAACGGGAATCGAAAGGAAAAATAATAAAAAGAATGAAAAAAAAAAGATTATATTAATATACACCAAAGGTGCCGGTAAATCAAACTTTAAAGTGAGACAGATTGTAGAGTATGGAACACGGAAGAAGGCAGAGCATTCCACAGTTTATTGTAGGCAAGGTGAGTACTATAACGGGGTTATTTCCAGTGTGACCGACATCCACAATAGAGAACGAAAAGCAATTGGCAAGGACGAGTGCCGCTGGGCCTGCTGACGGTACATGGTATTAACCACCGAACGTTGCCCATTAAAGCACTCTTGTAAAAGAGAGTCTTTATTATGAATTGCATAGTCACGCTTCCTGATCTGCTAAATGTAGATTCACCTGGTCTCCCCATTTGTTTATTATTCTGCACAGTGACCAGCCAGACACAATGCATCTCCTTGTTCCCCTAGAAATCTAAAAGTCTTGGTCTGACTTGGTCCTGTACGAGTCTTCTCAATCCAGGGCAACGCTTTTGTTCTTGTCCCCTTACAGGTCAGGGCGCGCACGACCCAAATTTACCTGTGATTCAGGTCTCACTGCACCCAGACGACCTGTGCCGACCTGATCCCCTACAGGTCTGTGGGCCACATCGTGATTTAGGTCGCACCATAAGTTAATCTTCAGGCACTGCCAGGCATCACTGGGTTCTAGTATGACAAACGCGCAGTTGTGTCAAGATGGAGGCGGTGAGCTCCGCTAAGATGCGATCTTCCGAATATCAAAGCACGCCGATAGCGAGGTGATCCGTAGCGGCAGGATTGCTTTTTCTCCACCAGCCTTTTATCATGCCGTTAGTCTTGTTGTATCTCTATTTTGGAGGTGAGGTTCCTTAAGATCAGTTTATGTTGTAGTTTGAATTGGGATTATTAATTTGGCGGTCAGTTCTGCACTGTAGACTCGAGGGGCGTGGAGGGAGGAGGAGGAGAGAAAGTAGGGAGGAGAAGGAGGTTAAGAGTGGTAAGTAGGGGCTGAGTAAACATCTTATAGAAGTCGTGCTAGAGGAGGGTAGTCGGGCGGTTGAAGCCGTGATCTATCCGTTTGGAGTTGATTGCTGAGATAAGATTTTTTTTTTACACTGAGTGTTAAGCTCATACAGAGGACCCACATATAAGTTGAGCGTTCATTCACAAGTCGTAGATACCGAACCTGCAACAGATATTCTAATAGAATTCCAGTTTTATTTCTTTTTCAATCCAGTGAATGTAAATGTCTGTGATTGTTCCTCGTCACGTAATAGTGGAACAGTGATAGGAGTGGAAAAGGCCACACCCACCTTCAACTCCCTCCCCCAACTGATAAAAACCGCCTGTTCTTACTCACCTCTCTCCCTAATCTTCGGACTTCTTCCTTTCCTTAATTAAACCAACCACCTCTGTATCAAAAGTAGACTCTCCTTCCTGTGCTAAGACTACCTTCCCTTCCTAACTAAAACAAGACAAGACTATCTCTGTCAGTTACTTCCCTCCCCACTCCGAAACCAGGTTAACTCCTCTATCCTAACTTAACTAGACTACCTCTTCACCTCCATAACAAGAGCAGTTTAATACCAAAATCCCACACAAGAGACATTGTCAATAAACTTCTATGATAAAAGCCAACGATCTGACTCACTGGAAATTCTAATCTATGGCTCAATTGAGTTAAGGTTTTGGTGATGGAGAGCGCCCAACATGAGACTCCATGTCTTCAGTGTGTCGTGCAGGGCGGCGTTGTGCATCATGGTGAAATAATGCGTCGATGGGTGGCCCATGCGTTGGTGGTGGAGGACCCAGGGTGTGCGTTCACTGCTGCCTTCAGTTGCTCAGAGGGGTCAAATGGGCCCTTGTCCTCATGAGCCCCAAGGTGATGTGTAATCTAACCTAATCTAACTTCACACCGACCTGGACCGTAACTCCAATCCCGACCTGATTCTGACATGACCAAATCCTAACCCAATCCAAAACCCTTTCTTTTCCTACAATAGTTCCCACCTCTCAATCTCTCGACCTTGAAATTTCCCATCACCAACATTACCCTAACTTCTTCTCCTTCTCATCTCCAATGTATCTCCCACCCTGTCCTCTTCCTACCTTCCCATTAACTCCTCCTCCTCCTCCCTCTCACCTCCCAGCACTGGTGTCACAAATAGAGTATCGCGCGATCACTCCAGCCAGATGCTCACGCCCCAGATACTCAATACCTGCTGATGAAACATGATTTAATGTCATGGCTGGAGTGGCGGGGGGGGTCCATGCGCTGCTTCCTCTTCCTCCCTTCCTTCATCCTTCCCCCACTCCACCCTCACTCCCTCCTTCCCACTCATCCTCCTCCCTCCCTACCTCCCTCCTCCTCCCTTCCTCTCTCCACTCCACCCCTTCATCCCTCCTCCTTCCGCCCACCTCCCTCCCTCTCCTCCTCCTTCCTCTCCACCCACCTTCATCCCTCCTCTCCACCCACCTCACTCCCTCCTCTCCTCTCATCCTCCTCTCTCCCTCCTCTACCACTGAGTTTGCTGAATGAATTGTCCAGCAGCACACCAATTTCGCTCAGGGGCTGATTGACTGTGATTACAGTGAGAGACGTCCACTTGCCGCCGGGGCTGGCCTGCAAAGGTGGAGGTAGGTGGTGGGGTGAGGGAGGGTGGAGAGGCTGGTGGTTCTGGTACTACAGGAGATGGAGATCTTGTTTATCTGGAGAGAAAGAGAGACAGAGAGAGAGACAGGATAAACACAGACAGAGAGGCAGAAAGATAGAGAAAGACAGTATTGCAGGCAATACGCATGATATAGGTAAGCAATGGCGAATGTAACAATGATGTTGATTTATTCATATTGGTTAGCGTAAGAAGAGCGGGACTGAGAGGAGCGTTCCCATGGTGAGAGAGTAGCTGTTCGGAGAGAATATCTGTGGTATTTGGTCGTTTAGTCTTAAAAGAAGACAAGCCAGGTGTAAAACTTAAGCACCAATTGAGCGACTTAATCCAACCTTGGAAGTATCTGCAATTGCTAAAACAACAACAACAAATAATAATAAAACAGTAAGAAAAAACAACAGTTACAATTACAAAAACATTAATAATAAATAAATAACAGTAATAATAACAGAACAGTAAATAAATAACAATAGTAACAATAATGTGAACAGTAATAACAAATAATAGTAAATAATTACAAAAAATATTAATAATAAATAAATAACAGTAAATATTTAACAAAACATAATAAATAAATAAATAATAGCAACAATAACAGAACAGTAATAACAACAACAACAGTAACAATAAAAAACAGTAAGAACAACAATAGTAACAATTACAAAAAACAATAACAATAACAATAAGAGTAACACTTCAACAATAACTGTAACAATAATAATAATAGTAATGTTAAACAATAAACAAAAATAACAATAACAAATGAGACAACAACACTAACAACAACAAAAGCAACAATATTGGCAAATCAGCAACAACATCAACTAAAATAATAGTACACAAAATAACAAGATAAATAAATAAAAAATAGTAAAAGAACAACAAAACCAACAACAACAACAAAAATATTGATATATTAATAAATGACCACACTTAAAAACAACAAATATTAATATAATAATGTAACAACAAATATCAGTAATACTACCAATAGTAAATAAAATAACTGTCACAAATAAATAATAATATTAACGGTAATAAATAAATAACTACAACAAAAATAACGACAGTAATAAATACAGCCGCTAAAACACAGAGAAAGACAATGAGATAACAGTGTTTTTGTGCCATGTTCAGGTACGCCACACTAAAAACAACAACATTAACATTAACAATAACAACAACAGTAACATCAACAATAGCAACAAAAACAACTGTCACAACAACAATAATAATAACGGTAACAACAACAACTACAACAAAAACAACGACAG
The DNA here is from genome assembly GCF_018991925.1 of Homarus americanus. Taxonomy (NCBI): domain Eukaryota; kingdom Metazoa; phylum Arthropoda; class Malacostraca; order Decapoda; family Nephropidae; genus Homarus; species Homarus americanus. The sequence continues at coordinate 15,131,967 of NW_024737097.1, forward strand.
TAACAACAACAGCTACACTAAACACAGAGAAAGACAGTGATATTAACAGTGTTTTTATGCCATGTTCAGGTACGGGTTTTAATCGTAACTTCTTTATTAATCAACTTTTGTGGATTCTTCAGTAAAATGTTAAAAGGTTATGATGATTTACTACTGTGTGTGTATGTCTGTGTGTGTGTGTGTGTGTCTGTCTGTCTGTGTGTGTGTGTGTGTGTGTGCAAAGACAAACAAATACAGAGACAAAAACACAGTTATAAACACATTTGTAAACATTACCACAACAGGAAAAAACAGACCACGAGGAATTAAAAAAAAATGAGAACCATCTAATCAAATCATCAAAGGAACAACTCAAAAACCGCAGGTAATTTCCGGACAGGTAAGAGGAGGAAAGAGTTACCTTCTAATTAACCTGCATGACGATCAAACAATTTCTAAGTCGTACGTGCTGGAACAATCAGAACACCTTCAGTACGCCATCAAGAACCAATGAAGTAGTTTCCGAACCTATCATTACGGGTCGTGCTGACATCTTCACTACCAGACATAAACTGAACATGAATTGTTATTAAGAGCAGGACACCTACCTGAAGGAGTTCCGTCCTGAGGGCTTCATTTCCCCTTTTAGAGTGTCAACCTCACTCCTCAACTGTCCCAGCTGCCTTAACAGAGTGGCAAGGAGGTCGTCTTTCCCCACACTCCCCTCCTCTTCCCCCAAGACACAACGATCCAAGGCGGCCATTTTCCTTGGTCTCTAACACTGATATATAATTAAACTTAAGGATCTGTAAAAAAATCAGTTCAATAAACTTAATAAATTACATAGGAAATTTTTCTACTTCTAAATTCTAAAATATTTGATGAGATCTTTATTTAGTGAGAAATTAACAACCTGAGAGTGAGAAAGTGACAACCTGACAATGAGAAAGTGACGACCAGTGAGTGAGAAACTAACGACCTGAGAGTGAGAAAGTGA
>NW_024737097.1:15133042-15333042 GCF_018991925.1 Homarus americanus
CTGCCCTACTGAGCGTCAGCAGCGTCGACCCCGCCGTGGATGGCGAGCTGGTGCTGCTGGTGGTGGAGGGATCACAACACCACCACCCCAACATGTAATAAAAGGGAGGAGGGGGAGGACCTTGTGGTATATAGTTTACGGCTGAACGGGGTAACTGAGACACAGGACGTTGACCAACCAAGAAGATCCTTCGGTGAGAGAGAGCACCATCAGGAGTCATACAGTACAACAACAAGCGTCAGGACGCCCACCTATATCCTCCTCCCGTGAGGTTGGATCACCTTAAGGTTTACTCTCCCTCCCAGGCTTATTTCACCTCAAGATTAGCCGCCCTAACCTAACCCTGTAATACCCTCCCCTAACATACCCTCCAAGGTAACGCCACTATGGTGTTTAATTATCAGGTGAAATAAGCGAGGGGGGGCTACCTGCGGTTTAGAGCCATCAACACGGAGTCACCGCTCACCCATTACTAATGCTTGTTTACTTATACACAGAGATGTCTTAAAGTTGTTTATGCCCGTACCATACTAATTGAGCCTACTGCCTGTATTTTGGTCAGCCTACTACCTGTGACGTGAGCCTACTACCAGTGACCTACCTCAATGACGTGCGGGTCTAGATTGACCGTATGCCCGCCTTGTGTGGTGTCCAGTGGAGGGAGGGGGTGGGGGAGGGGAAGGTGGGGGAGGGGAAGGGAGGGGAGGGAAGGGGGGGGAGGAAGGAGTGGAGGGGGAAGGCGAGATGAAGGGGTGTTAGGTGAGACGAGGAAGTAGCACGAGCATTACACGTGAGAAAAGTGGGTGGGAAGGGGGGATCGGAAACACCTCGCCACCACCACTTCCAGGTACAGTAGACCTGCTGCACACATCACCTTCCAAAAAGTCTCCCCACCCTCCTCTACTGTTATTATAGATGCACGACACATCCGTCTCCCCACCATCACCACTACTCACCTCACCCCTTCAACACCATCACTCATCACCACCATCCTCACTACCACCACCCTCACCATCCCCTCACCTCTCTGGCAACAAGTTCTCAGTTCCTTCTGGGTTTTTTTTTTGCCTCACGAAAATATACGATTTATTTTTATACGTTAATCTTTCCTCCGTTCCGCAGTGTGTGTGTGTGTGTGTGTGTGTGTGTGTGTGTGTGTGGCCGGGCACAACTAATCAATAGCATGAGATAAAGAGATATATTTGGGTAAATGAACCAGCTTCAACGCCGTACAGTACAGTACCGTGGTGGTAAGGGGTGAACGGGGTGAGGGGTGGAGAGGCGACATGAAGGGTGGAGAGGGGTGTGAGGTGAGGGGTGGTTAGGCGAAGTGAAGGGTGGTGAGGAACCAAATAAAATTATGCAGCAGCAGTGTGAGGGGCGGCGGCAGCCTGACCAGCCTACACACACACACACCCGTAATGTCAACATGCTGGCTTGTTGGGTCAAGCTGGCCTCCAGACGACCAATAACTAACTCCCCTACACACCTCCCTCACACACAACGGGAGACTATCACTAATGTAGTCCTTAATTATTATCGTTAAGACAATATTTAGCATAAAATGGGCCCCAGGCGACAGCTGAAGTCTGGCGCAGGTTTTCATGCGGGCTGATGATGGCGGGGAACATGAAAGAGTCAGCATCGCCAGCCAATGAGAACACAACCCAACCCGCGCCTCACTTCTGGTTGGCGGCGGAACGCACTCGGAGCACACCAGCCAATGAAAACGCCTGATTTGTAAGACCCTGGTTTACTATTGGCCTGGAGCGAGGGGGTCACTGACATCCCCGAGCCTCAGCGCGCGCGACGCCGTCACCAGGGCCCCGCCGCCAGTGTTGCCGCCTCTACACCGATATTACCTTAATTAACATTCTTTATGCAGGGTGGAGGGCCGCCTGCGTGATCATCTTTTCATAGCCAACGGTACATGGCTACCCCTATCACCACACATACACACACACCAGGGAACACACAAGCGAGAACACACACACACCAAGCACCATCCCACACAAGGGCCACTCAATGGAATTTCCCCCCCTTCAGTAAGTGTCGGGTCTTACGTCACTCTAGGAAACAGTATTTCCTTACAGCGCGTGACGGTCCTCACCCCCAGCAGGAGAGAGCCTCAGCCTCCAGCGCGTGCACCAACCACCTGAGCCACGAACAAAGCTCAGCTGGTTAGTGAGTGTGTGAGTGAGCGGTGGTGGTGTCGGCGGAGAGAACAGCCAGCCCCGCCGTGTAGGTCACCACACACACACCGCTAAGGCAATACATCTCCCCCCTCCACCACCACCGACGTCCAACCACACGATCTACATCACCTGATACCTGCCACCGCCTCTACTCCCACCACACCCCATACTTCTACTACCACCAACACCACCTCCACCACACCCCATACTTCTACTACCACCTCACCACCAATTCCATACTTCTACTACCACCTCTACCACCAATTCTATACTTACTACCACCTCTACCACCAACCCATACTTCTACTACCACCTCTACCACCAACCTCATACTTACTAATTAATCTACCACCAATCCCCATACTTCTACTACCACCCTACCACCAATTCCATACTTCCACTACCACCCCACCAACTCCATACTTCACTACCAACTCTACCAACAATCTCCATACTTTCTACCAATAATTCGATACTTCCACTACCACCCTACCACCAATTCTATACTTCTACTACCACCTCTACCACACCAATTATACTTCCACTACCACCCTACCACACAGCCAACCACCAAACCATCAGTAATAATACGGCGATTCACAAACAAATCCCAGCCATTTCACATTCTCCCAACACTGTCTTTCCCAAGTGTGTGTGTGTGTGCGTGTGTGTGTGTGTGTGTGTGTTTGTGTACCCTCTCTCCCCTTAAAAAAATGAAAAACACACCACAAATTATTATTCTATGACGGTCAACGAATAAAGTTTTAAGAAGGAAGCAGCCAACAGCCTCACACTCCTGACATGACCTAAATCCTCCCACCACCATCGCCTGTAACTGAACCACAACACACACACTGCTCCCTCAATTTTTTCGCCACTTTGCTAAAACGTTCCATACCATACATCCTATTTAATTTCAATGACCCACATGCTCCTATACCCTCAAAATACAATGCCCAACACCTCATACCCTCAAAATACAATGCCCACACCGCATACCCTCAAAATACAATGCTCCACACCTCATTACCTCAAAATACAATGCTCCACCTCCCTTACCCTCAAAATACAATGCTCACACCTCATACCCTCAAAATACAATGCTCCACATCTTATACCCTCAAAATACAATGCTCCCTCTACCCTCAAATACAATGTCCACACCTCATACCCTCTAAATACAATGTCACATCTTATACCCTCAAAATACAATGTCATCTTATACCTCTCTACAATGCTCCACATCTTATACCTCAAAATACAATGCTCCACATCTTATACCTCTAAATACAATGCTCCACATCTTATACCCTCATAATGCTCCTCATACCCTCTAAATACAATGTCACATCTTGCCCTCAAATACAATGCTCCCATCTTATACCCTCTAAATACAATGCTCCATCTTATACCCTCAAATACAATGCTCCATCTTATACCCTCTAAATACAATGCTCACCTCATACCCTCTAAATACAATGCTCCACACCTTATACCCTCAAAATACAATATCCACACCTCATACCCTCTAAATACAATGCTCCACATCTTATACACTCTAAATACAATGCTCCACACCTCATACCCTCAAAATACAATGCTCCACACCTCATACCCTCATACTGTCTCCACCTCATACCCTCAAAATACAATGCCCCACACCTCATACCCTCTAAATACAATGTCCATCTTATACCCTCTAAATACAATGCTCCCTCATACCCTCAAAATACAATGCTCCCTCACCCTCAATACAATGCTCACCTCATACCCTCAAATACAATGTCCCTTCATACCCTCTAAATACAATGCTCCACATCTTATACCCTCAAATACAATGCTCATCTTATACCCTCTAAATACAATGCTCCACCTCCTTACCCTCAAAATACAATGTCCCAGCACCCAAAGCCTAACCCCATTGAGTCTGGGGCTGTTTAAACCATTGATTACGAAGACTCAGCCCTCGAGTACGATGAGTTATCACCTTGAGTAAGATGACTTAACCCCTAGAGTACAAGAATTTAATCCTCAGTACGATATCTCTTTAAGTCCTTGGAATATTAAGTCCCGTCACATTCAGTCAAGAGGAAACTGTACTCAGGGTTAAGTTAGGTTAGGTTGTATTAGGTTAAGTTAGTGTGGTTAATCTTCAGGTGGTTAGGTTGGTGGTTAATCTTCAGGTGGTTAGGTTAGTGTGGTTAATCTTCAGGTGGTTAGGTTAGTGTGGTTAATCTTCAGGTGGTTATGTTAGTGTGGTTAATCTTCAGGTTAGGTTAGTGTGGTTAATCTTGGTGGTTAGGTTGGTTAGTGTGGTTAATCTTCAGGTGGTTAGGTTGGGTTAGTGTGGTTAATCTTCAGGTTAGTGGTTGTTTAGGTGGTTAGGTTGGTGTGGTTATCTTCGGTGGTTATGTTGGTGTGGTTTTTCAGTAGGTTAGTGTGGTTAATTTCAGGTGGTTAGTTAGGTTAGTGGTTAATCTTCAGGTTAGGTTAGTGTGGTTAATCTTTAATTTGGGTTAGTGTGGTTAATCTTCAGGTAGTTATGTTAGTGTGGTTAATCTTCAGGTTAGGTTGTGTGGTTATCTTCAGGTGGTTAGGTTAGGTTGGTGTAATCTTCAGGTTGTAGTGTTAATCTTTGTGGTTAGGTTGGGTTAGTGTGGTTAATCTTCAGGTGGTTATGTTAGTGTGGTTAATCTTCAGGTGGTTAGGTTAGTGTGGTTAATCTTCAGGTGGTTAGGTTAGTGTGGTTAATCTTCAGGTTAGGTTAGTGTGGTTAATCTTCAGGTGGTTAGGTTAGGTTAGTGTGGTTAATCTTCAGGTAGTACCACACCCTCGAAGCAAACCCGCCCCTACACACAACTCAACTTTTATAAACAAACTCAACTGCTGCCAAGAATTCCGTACGTACACTTTCTCACGTAACTGGAGTGTGTAGGTTATATGTCCAGTCAGTCTCGCGTGTGTGTGTGTGTGTGTGTAACTTTCCCCCCACACACTTTCACTTACTCATTCAAACTCACACATCCTCCCCCACACACTCATTCCTCCCTCACACACACTCATTCCTCCCTCCCACCCTCACTCACCCCATCTTCCTCCCTCACTCACTCTCTCACACTTAGCTCCCAACCTCTTGAAATGAGACGAGGGAAAGCCATTACCTCGACCCACATTGGCGACTCATAAAATGGGCGGGGTGTGGGGTGGTGGAGGGTAGAGTGTGGTGGTTGGTTAAGTGTAGAGTGTTGGCTGGGGTGGGGCATGGTGGAGACTCGGTGATAAGAGGAGGGAGTGGGTGATATACAAGTGAGTGGTGCGAATGTAGGGGAAAAAAGTCAGAGGGGGAAAAAGTCTCAGGAAATATAACTGTGTGTGTATAACTAGAGACAGGTGAGGGTTACTGTAGGTTTAATTAGAATTTCATTGTTCGAACAGTCAAAATTTCCACCAAACCTAACCTAAACCTAAACCCTTCCCCCCAACGTGATGGCAGGGAAAATAAAACGATACTTTTGTTTATCCTTCATAAAAATGTTTACCTTCTTTCCTGCGATTTTATTTCCGTTCAGCGGGGTGAAGAGATGACGTGAGAGCCACACAGGTAAGACTAATGACCCCGCTATCTACCTGGCCTAATAAAAAGACACCGTATCGATACTGAGCCGCGGTGGACTAGATGAGAATGGGAGCCGCTAGGTGTATAGTGGACGACGGGGCACAGGTGTTTGGCGTCGTAAAATGTGTGTGTGTTTTAGGAGGTGTAGGTGTAGCCTCATACTGGGTGTAGTGACAGGTGAGGCGAATGTGACAAACAGTGATAGGAGATGGATGACAAGTGTAATAATAAAGTGAAGAGGAGGAGCATCATCGTACAGGTAACGAAGGATGAATGGGAGGGAGGGAGGGAGCGCGTAGTAGTAGTAGTGAAGGCAGGTACCGAGAGGGGCCGAGGGTGTGTGTGTGTGTGTGTGTGTGTCGCCACCCACCCACACACCAGCAGCTGGGTGGGTCGCTGGCGGCGGGCTGGCCATTCACAATCTCTAGACACGGTTCAACATGAGCACCACCCACTCACCACGCCCACCTCCTCCCCACCCCGCCCCCAAACGGCAATAAGCTTCTAAATCGCCTTCCTTTCAAACAACTCGCTATTCGGTATCTCATGAAGCTTAACCCCGGCTTATTTCACCTGATGCTTAAACACCCTAATTTAACTCCAATAAACACCTCTCATTTAGCACCAAGGTAAATAATCGTAGTGGGATTATTATGACTTGGCTGTGTGTGTGTATACCTGTATTGTCTATATGTGTATGTACAATATACCTGTCCTGTCTATATGTGTATGTATACCTGTACTGTCTATGTATATAATGAACTAATTAAGCAAATCTGCATACCAATTTAACTGGATATATTTCTCTGTACAGAACAACACTCCCACTACTGCTCCCCCATCTGTTGAAACCTTTTTTTTGAGGGGATTAGCCCACCGCAGGCACAGGTCACTGACATCAGGCCTGGAGGGCGAAATAATAATAATAATAATAATAATTAATATATAATAAATAAATAAAAATATATATAAGAAAATAATAATAATAATAATATTATTATTATTATTATAATAATAATTAATAAAATAAATAAAAAGTATAATAATTAATAAAATATAATAATAATTAATAAAATGAATAAAAAATATAATAATAATAATAATAAATAAACAAAAATAGAAAATCAATCAATAGTGATTAACAATGTAATGTATATATTTGTGTTGTCAAGTAAGAGAAACAATTGAGACCCTGCAATTGTGTGTAAATGAGGCAGAAAGACAGATGAGCAACCTGGGACTTGGTCACACTTTTCGTGATGCCATATGGCAGCAGCGTCTACCATTAGACAACACATTATGTTTCAATATCTTCCCAGGCGGTAGTACCTCCCTGGTGTTGTGAGGAAGAAATAGTCGTAAACAAAGGATTTTTATATTGACCATAGATAACCAGATGATGCAATACGAGGTCTTCCTACACACACACACACTACGTCAGAATCAACACAGGTCGACACAAAGAAGAAATCAGAGACATTCCAAAGCCGGAACAACCACGCCACGACAGCTGGAGTTTTAACTCTGCCGTAATTATGAACACGGAAACACACACACACACCTTGAGCCTACACTAACCCACCAACTCTTAACTCCCCACCCTCCACACTCTCCTCTTGATATATTAAGTTATTTTTTCTCTCTCTTTCCTCAAAGAAACATTTCACCTACGGAGACAAATACAGACAGAAGGTGTTCAGCAACAACAATACCGGAGTGGCTGGGTCGTGTGAGAGCCAGACAGGGCACAGTACAGTATACTCTTAGTGGCACCTCATGAATACTTTTATAATTATCTCAAGGAAATTACTGTGTGTAACATTAGTATCGTCTGCCTTACTACTCTCTCATCCAGGAGAGGTTGTGGTGTGTCAGGGTACGAAATAGGGGTGTGAGAGAGGGAGGGAGGGAGAGAATGGGGAATGGGAAGGAGTTGTGGGAGGAAGGAAGATGAGGGAGTGAGTAACGGGAAGGGGTCACACTGGACCGGATATGGAATAAAGGACATTCTCCAGTCCGGTTAAGATCTGTAAGAGAAAGAATCCTGACGGTGCCTTGTCTTAAATGGTCAACTCCAGGGGGCAGGCATGGGAGGCGGCACAATGTAAAACGTGTTCACAGACAGACAGACAAGACAGGAACTAGGCCCCACTCCGCCACAGGACCAGGACCCCAAATCGCTTCTCGCCTCGCGCGTCATCATGAATGAGTGGAAGGAAGGCAGGAGAGAGAGGAGGTCCGTCCACGTGTCTTAGCTCGTATGAATGAAAGCAACACACACGGGGCGTCATCCTTCCACACCAATAACACAGTGGGTGGGTGGGGTTATAGTTGACCAATCACAGGTTATTACTCATGTTTACAATATTTTACGTCACACACACACACACACATGGCGATAGGGAGGAAGGAAACTATACTGAAGACGGGGAGGTTCTGGGTGGCTCTCCTGTATGTGTGGTGGGGAAGCAGTTCACCACCACCGACACTCCACTAGGGGTTCTCCAACATCCGGTGCACGGTGGGGGTGGGGATCGACACGAGTTCCCAGCAGCCAGGACCTCCCGAGCCCTCCCAACACACACGCACATACTAGTCCACTCGCAACCTCCGTCGGATCTGTACCTCCCCCTGTAGCCAGACAATGACATCACCCAGGGCCTCTCACCACCATCAGGGCACGGGGCCGTTTGTGGGGCACCACACTTACCCCAACATAAATGAACCATCGTTATATAACAACCCTTAAGATGACGTTAGTTCTGATACGCGTCTTTTCCCCGTTAAATAATAACTAGAGTCATTTAGGTGACGAAGAGTTGGTCCAGATGACGGGTTATAATGGCGTCGTGTGGTGGCGGAGGATGACTCCATGCAGGGAATATAGAGAAGCAGAGGGTAGGGGAGGGGAGGGTAGGAGGGTGGGAGGAGGGGAGGGTATGAAGGTATGGGGAGGGTAGGGAGGGTAGGGGGAGGGAAGGGTAGAGGTGGGGGAGGGAAGGGTAGGAGGGGGGAGGGAAGGTAGGGAAGGTATGGGGAGGGAGGAGAGGGTATGGGGGAGGTAGGGAGGGTAGGGGGAGGGGGGAGGTAGGAGGGTATGAGGGAGGTAGGAGGGATGGGGGAGGGGGAGGGTAGGGAGGGTATGGGGAGGGTAGGGAAGGTATGGGGAGGGAAGGGGTAGGAAGGTATGGGGAGGAAGGGGTAGGGAGGGTATGGGGAGGGGGAGGGTAGGGAGGAGGGGAGGGTAAGAGGGATGGGGAGGGGAGGGTAGGGAGGGTATGGGGAGGGGTAGGAGGGTAGGGGAGGAAGGGTAGGAAGGTATGGGAGGGAAGGGTGGTGGTGGGCGAGAGAGGAAGAGAAAGGAGGTTGAGTGGCGACCTTAAGAGCGGCGAGGATAAGGCGGCAAAACTGATACTACTGAGGCGACGGCATGTGGTGGTAGCCCCTGACGCCATAGCAGTACACCACACCACACACCACACAGAATCACCATAACACACACACCACAACACACACACAAATCAACACACTACACACTGCCATGTTTGTATACTCTAATAACTTGGTTACCTACTGTTCATGGGGGAAACAACGACCCAGTGAATTAATCGGGCAACACACACACACACACACACACACACACACACACACACACACACACAAGAAGGGTGATGGAAATGACAGAAAGTGGGAGGGTAAAAAACGCCAAGAAAGACGTAAAGATGACAAGATGGAAAGACCCAGTGACAGAGGTGTGACGAGAAGAGGATATATATGGTGAAGAAAGACCTCGAAGGACGATATACGTAAGGTCTTAAATTAATGAAGATGGCACAGTTGAATTGATGGCGGAGGTGGAGTGATGGTGCTAGTGGTGGAGAGTGATGGTGCTAGTGATGGTGAAGATGATGGAAATAGTGATGGCGGCTGGGGAGGACGAAGAGGAGGAGGGGAGGCAGGAAGAGGATGCCCATCGCCGCTATCTATGGGGGATATTTAGGGCAGGGGAGTTAATGGCCAACGTGAGAGAGGGAAGGGGAGAGAGGAGGGAGGAGGAGGGAGGAGGGGGAAGGGGAGGAGGGGAAGGGGGGGAGGAGGGGGAAGGGGGGAGGAGGGGGGAAGGGGGGAGGAGGGGAAGGGAGGAGGAGGAGGAGGGGAAGGAGAGGGAGAAAGGGAGGAGGAGGGAAGGAGAGGAGAAAGGAGGGAGGGGAAGGAGAGGAGAAAGGGAGGAGGGGAAAGAGGGAAGAGGGAGGAGAAAGGGAAGAGGGGAAAGGAAGTGTAGCGGTTCCCTCTCCCTCTCTGCATCATCCCTCCCTCCTCAGCTCCGTGTGGGCATGGCAGCAGCAGCGGCCGGGTACAAAATATCCCAGCTGGGCCCCACTGGCTCTGCTCTAGCCCACCACCTCAGACACCCCCCACCTCGCCCTCACACCTACCTGCCCTAATACTCCTCCCTGCCTGACCCGTCTGCCACTGCTGCCCTTCCTCATTTTCTCCAGTCCCCTTACCTTTATCGCCTCCCAAGCCTGTTTACTATACCCAGTACTGGCAGGCACTTGGCTGTGACCCCCACGGCACCTGACCTGAAGCAAGCCACACACATGAGCCGTAACTCCTGCCAGGGTATACTACTGTCGTCCTAGGAGTGCGGCGCCTTTTGTCCAGCCTTGATCTGAAACCCCGTGGCTCAATAGTGTGTGTGTGTGTGTGTGTGTGTGTGTGTGTGTGTGTGTGTGTGTGTGTGACCTGAGCACAGGACCCAGCCAGCCTCCGCCGCCCACATCACATAATTTACTCCCCATCACCTGAAGATTGACCGACCTAACACTAACCTTACCCACTCCTAACTTACCTCCACCCGAGTCCCTTCCTCCCCACGTAGCATTAACATGGTTACGGTAATGATCAGGTGAAAATAATCTAACGAGAAGAACGGAGTAGGGGAAGGGAGAATGGAAGAGGAGGGGATAATGAGGGGGAGAAGAGGAGGATAAGGAGGGAGAAGAGGAGGGATAAGGAGGGGAGAGAAGATGAGGCATACAAAATCTTCAGGTAACCAATATCTTTTCATTAAGGTAGCAGCTACAGAGAAAAGGCCTGCCCTGCTCCGCTCCCTGCCCTGCCTGCTGACTCACCCCAACACCTCACCAGGCTGCGGGAACATCACCTCACCAGGCCGCGGGAACCTCACCAATACAACACGAGGAGAGCAGCACAAGGTAAACATGGCGGCGGTGTTCTCCAGCGTTAGTACAGTACGGGGAAAATTTACACCTGTACCTGAGCATCTATGTACACTGTATATACCTGTGTTCTCTGTGTACGTGCTGTGTAATGTAAATCCGCAATGTTTATATACACCAGCTGAACCAGCTGTTAGGTAAGGTGAGGTGAAGTGAGGTTTTCAGACGTCACATCCCCCAGCAGGTACACCCACACCCATATCTCAGGTGAGAGGTCGTCACGTCACCCCCTAGCACACCTGTCAGGTAGGCCGAGAGTGCACCTGTCACCTATTTACGCCAGAAAGAATGTCCCTACCTACACACATGTACACACCTATAACTAGGAAAGTGTGACAAGTGCACTTAGGTGTAGCAACCTGTAGCATGGGTGGGTGGGTGGGTGGGTGGTGGGTGGGTGAGGGGGCCGTGAACCTGGGCTACCTGGCCTCAAGAGGACGAGGACACGTGCCAGAGCCAGCTGGAAGGGAGGCCACACCACCTACCTACCCAGCCGGGAGGAGGAGGGGGGAGGGGAGGGGGGGGGGAGGGGGGGGGAGAAGGGGGAGGGGGAGGGAGAAGGTGGAGGGGGAGGGGAGAAGGTGGAGGGGGTGGTGGAGGGGAGAAGGTGGAGGGGAGAAGGTGGAGGGTCACTACAGGAATCTCACCAGGTGGCCACGTCCGCTGCTCCACTTCAAACTTGCAATAAATTATTCACCTCACCTGGCTGACAAAGACGGGGCTTACAAGGCGTGGCGCTGTTACCAGTGAGCCTCTGCCCAGGGGGGCCCCCTCCTCTCACTACCTGGTGGAGGAGGAGCTACCAGTATACCTGGCCTTCACCTGTACACTACCACCCATCATGCTAGGTTAGGTTAGAGGAGTACTGTACGTGGCTGTGAATGTGGTCTCCCCTGGGATGGATGGATGGAGGGAGGGAGGAGGAGGGAGGAGGAGGAGGGAGGGAGGGAGGGAGGAGGGAGGAGGAGGAGGAGGAGGGAGGAGCCATCCAACACTATGGATCAATACGCAATAGCTGGCCAACTGGGTGGGTGTGTGTGCGTACTGACAACCACCACCACCTCCGCCCACACCCGCATCCTTCACCTACCTCTCCTGCAGTCGGCCATGATGATTCACCTCCACGATCTCTGGTGATAGCCCCTTACTGTATCAGCTCGGGAGAGAAGGTAGAAGAGAGGAAGTGGAAGAGGGGGGAAGAGAGGAGTGGAGGGCCAGCAGGAGGTGTTGTGCCTCATGGACCGTGCACTGACCAGGAAGGAAGAAGTGCAGGGTGGTGTGCACGTAGCTACACTTTTGAGAGAGAGACGGTCGACTCCAGGCTCCAACACACACACCAAGAGAAGGACCCAACACTGTCATGCCCTGACCAGTGGTGAGGGGGAGCATTATTAGTCACTGAGGAAATCCCACACTCCTGAAGACCTGCTTGTCATCAACATCATCCCACATCCAACGCAACAAATATTCGTCCAGGAGGGAGGAGGAGGGAGGGAGGAGGGACCTACAGTACATAGGGGGGCTATGAGCACTGACGACACACGTGCAGAACTCGAAGAGGAAGAGAGGAGAGGGAAGGGAGCTGAACCAATATGTGGACAACTACATCATGTGGCCAGATATAGGGTGAGAGGGGGTCAGCCTCTGTCAACATCACCATCACTTAACCGGAATTAAACCCACACACTATTCCCCAACCTTAAATTCCTCACAGCTTGTTCATGCCGCGCACTCGTCACTACACACCTCCGGAAACACCTTTTTAATATCTATTATCGTCGGGTTATCCTTGGCCTCGCTGGCCCTGTGTGGGGGGGGACACACTACTTACTATATCCATCACCACCACAAGACGACCCACCAATAAGAGAGGAACAAGAGCGTGGTGCTACCTGAGGTAATGTGAGAGATGAGGACAGGAGGTGTGAGGAGGTGAGAGGTGAGGAGAGGTAAGGACAGGACAGTGCTAATTCAGGTGGCTTCGTGTGTCATGTGAGACCGGGGGGGGTAGGACCCAGGGATGATGATCCTCCTCCATAACTCTTCCTCAGCTGTGATAATCAACACAAACACACCAATCTAACCACGACAACCAATTTTCTAGAATGTTGCTTTACGCCTGCGGGTGTGTGTGGTGACTGCAGGGGCTGCTGAGGGAGGACCAGCCTGCTTGTGAACTACCTTAGCGGGTGGCGGCGGCGTTAATGAGTGATGGTGAGGACCACCACAGCCTGTTGTGCCCCCACACACTCTTTCCGCATGGTAGGTCTCGGCTGCCATGTGGTGGGTGGCCCAGTGGTAGCGTGAGAGTTTTGTTCCTCCCCCAAAGCCCTCAATACAGGTTCGAGTCCCTCTTGGAGTGGGAAGTGTTGCGGACACACTATCAAACAATGACAGTGAGGCGGTGTTTTCTACTGCAGTTTCCTCCCGTGCTAACACTTGACCATGGAGGGCGACCTTCACTGGACCTCTGAGTCAGTCCGTCGTTGAGGTTTAAAACTGAAGACGAACTACAATGTTGAGAATAAATAAAGATAATTAATAATAAAAAAAGGTAAACACCCACGAGAACACACACACACACTCTCGTCTCTCTCTCTCTCTCTCACACATACGTTCATATCTACACCAGGAAGCGTCAAGAACACAAGTGAACGGACGGACATTCCTGTACTCTTCCCCTTTCTGGTGTATGTGTGGGGGGGTTACTGGGTGTAGGGGCAGGGAGTTGTTACTGTGAGGGAGAGAGGATGTTACTGGCTTCTGTGCGGGATGGGGCGAGGAGGTGGTGGAGGAGGTGGTTGGTGGTAGTGATGGAGAAGGTGGTTGGTGGTAGTGGTGGAGAAGGTGGTAGTGGTGAAAGTGGTTGGTGGTAGTGGAGAAGGTGGTTGGTGGTAATGGTGGAGGAGGTGGTAGTGGTGGAGAAGGTGGTTGGTGGTAGTGGTGAAGGTGGTTGGTGGTAGTGGTGAAGGTGGTTGGTGGTAGTGAAGGTGGTTGGTGGTAGTGGTGGAGAAGGTGGTAGTGGTGGAGAAGGTAGTGGTGGAGAAGGTGGTTGGTGGTAGTGGGAGAAGGTGGTTGGTAGTGGTGAAGGTGGTTGGTGGTAGTGAAGGTGGTTGGTGGTGGTGAAGGTGGTTGTGGTAGTGTGGAGAAGGTGGTAGTGGAGAAGGTGGTTGGTGGTAATGGTGAGAGGTGGTTGGTGGTAGTGGTGGAGAAGGTGGTTGGTGGTAGTGGTGAAGGTGGTTGGTGGTAGTGAGGATATATGTATGGAGGAAGAGGAGGTGGTGGAGGTGGTAACGACCTTTGTTACATCCTGTGGGTTGTGTGGTGGCCGCCACGTGGTTCAGGTTCTCAGTACACTAACTCCTCTACCAAAAAAAAAAGGCGAGGGGGGGCTGCCCTTACAGCCCCCCCCCCCCTCAGTGCGATGGTGGCGTCTGCGTCCGTCTTAATGAATGTCTTACGTATGAGGGAAAACTGTGCACAGTGCAATAATGATGAGGGAGAGATACCCCCCCCCACACACGGGTCAGTTAAGTTTTAAATCCTGGTTATATACGAGTGATGATCCTTAATTAAGAGGTAAAGAGGGAGAGTTGGTTTGGTTCTGTGGTGGTGGTGGTGTAGTGGTGGTGATGGTGTAGTGGTGGTGTCTTGTGGAGGAACATCAGCTCAGAGGAAGGGAGGAATCTCAAGGAGGAGGGTGTTGTTGCTGGGATTGAGGAAGAGTGTAGCTGCTCGAGTGTGAGGCTCCAGCTGCCCCCGAGTACATCCACGACAACACACCACCCCGGGCCTCCAGTGTCAAGTGTGTCACCACCACCATTTCTATAGGTGACGTTTAGTCTTATTATGATCCAACACGATTATTGTCTCGTCAACTCCATCTTGGCCCTCTTGTGCCTGCATACCCACCCACACCCAACACAAACCCCCGCAACAACCACACGCCACGTCACTTCAACAGGCACCCACTATCTCACATCACCCTTACCGTTAACTACAGGCTTGACCGTGTTATCAGTTACAGTTCTGGCTCCTATATAACGTAGCCTGGGTCGCCCCTTAAAGACGACACATTTGCTTGTATCAATTTAATCTTCCTTCATTCATTGAGCGGGTGCGTGGGTGGTGGTGGCAGCAGCAGCAGTACAACACAGAGCCCATACTGTCATGAACATTCCAGTCTTGGCTAAATTTAGGTTTCATCAGGTCCGTCCTACCAGCGCTGAGTGAACCCCCACCAGTTACTTCATCAGACAGTCAGCTGATTTGAGCGCGGCGAGGTATAGTGCAGTCAATAGTCCTCTACTGCCTGAGAGCAAACACCTCCTCTCTCTCTCTCACCTCGCACCTCTCCGTGTATGAGGAAACACTGCGACATCTCATGGACCATTTCTCTAGTGACTAACAGTGAAGGAAGGAAGGAGCAAGTACACGCCACAACTAAACTAATTCTCCCTCGCCAAAAATCAATACTGGAGAGCACCCACACGGCACTCCTCCTCTCACACACACACACACCCACACACACACACCCCACACACCCCACACACACACACACACACACACACACACACACACACACCAGAGGCTTCAACCATAACAAACCTCGTGTACTGTATGTAGAGCAACTAACCATAATATCCTCAGTACCGGATGACCTGGACACTGACGATGAAACGTTTCAATAACAGTCCACCAAACCCCGAGCTGCTGCTGCTGCTCAAAGACGGTTCTCGTGTCCCCATCAAAGTGTCACTCAAGGCGTCACCAACAAGACCATGTTGAGTATTTCACAGCTCAAGACGTGTTGCTGACCCCCTCCCACCCACAATGCTTGGCCAAACAGGGATCTCTCTCTCTCTCTTGCGTGATGGGGCATTAACCCATTAGAAAGCAAAGTATCCTTTAGGTATTCTATTCTGGTCAACGCCGGAGGATTTCATTCAATAGAGGGGAGATCCTGCCCGCCCTAAAAGGGTTAATGTATAAGCTAGATTACGACGCACCATTTGGGGGGGGAGGATGAGGTCAGGTGAGTTCGTCACTTTGATTAGATTAGGTCAGGATAGGTTAGATTAGGTCACGTTAGGTTAGTTCATCTTGAAGTGAAATACAGCTGGTGGTGGAGATTCTTCAGACCAGGTGACCCAAGAGGCATCTAACGCTGTATTTATACTGAATGGTTTTTTTTTCCTTCCTGGTCCCAGAAAATATATGTCAGCCGAGCATGACGCATCACCCTTGGCACTTGGGATGGATCGAGTCATCACAGCGGGACGGTCTTCCTTGGCACCTGCATGTACACTCGCACCAAAAAGTATCGATGCAGGGTGAGATCGACGAGTTCCGACACGATACGTATACACTGTGATATGTCGGGAAGGTTGGTAAGTGTATCCTCATACCCCCCCCCCCCCACTAGGTGTTGCCATATGGCTGACAATCAGTGTGTTTGTTTCCTCTTTTCGGATTGTTGCTTTGTGTCGACTGAATGATGAGCGAGGGTTCGGTCTCGGTGAACGTGGGTATAAAACAGAGGCAATATGAAGCAGTAGAGATCTACACATGCCAGACGACATGGAAACCTCAGAGGGAACACGAGGAGCTATTATTGCCCTTCATAACGAAGGGTTCGGCGTCACAGATATTAGCCGGCAGGTTGGTGTCCACAGGAACACCGCTGCACGATGGATTCGACGACACCTTGAAACTGGTGCTACAGACGACAGGTCTCGGAGCGGCCGTCCACGCTGCACCACCCCTCAGGACGACCAGGTTGAGTGGTGTATTTGGTAGCATAAATTAATGTGGCAATATTCACAAGTATCACAAATAATTTTGTTAACAGGGAGCTCCTCATAGTGTCTATTTATCACTTCCCGACCTTATTTATAACGGTTTGTTTCACTTGACCAGGGCTGCCAACATACGGCTGGAACAACTCGCCTTTTCCAATACCTATCGTCACTGGTCTCAAATTGTTCACACTACAGTATGCACCGATACTTTTTGTTGCGAGTGTACGCCACTGTCTGTACACCTGTCCGACAAATGGTAGACAGCCGGGTTCATTGCACACACACACACACACACACACACACACACACACAAAGTAGATACTCAAAGACACAACCAATGTCTGACATGCTGAGGGGGAGACAATAACCGGGTGTGACTGCCGTGACGTCACAGCCCACCATTGTGCTGGGGTGTACAAATAGCAAAAGACGCAGCATAAGGTGGAACAATACTAAATACGGCCGCTCTTGTGTAACACCTGCCTGCCCACACCTCATATCTCCTGAAAGTGGTGTCGACGCTGTGGCTGGCAGGGGTCTCCTGTACCTAGTGGCGATATAGTGTTCCGTGTTAGCTGGCTCTGTCCTTGGGTCAGTCCTCTTGTTTGAGTAAGATGACTTCACCTGGGAGTACAGTATCGTCGTCTTCAAAGGATTAAAATATATTGTACTCAAGGGGTTACATCTCACACCAAGTAACTCACACGCTCATCCAAACAACTATTCACTTGAGAGGTGTGTGTGTGTCAGCGCCCTTAATGCATGAGTCATAAAGGCAAGCATGAACTTAACTTAGCAAGCTTCCCAGGTGGGCGCTGTAAACGCTTCTGCGCCGCTTCACCTTGCACAGGATGTAAGGGGGTGCCCAATAAACTAGCCCTCTCGGGGGCAATCTAAAATCAAAACAGTGTACACCATCCTAACACCCACCACGTGTACACCATCCTAACCCCCACCACGTGTACACCATCCTAACACCCACCACGTGTACACCATCCTAACACCCACCACGTGTACACCATCCTAACACCCACCACGTGTACACCATCCTAACACCCACCACGTGTACACCATCCCTAACACCCACCACATGTACACCATCCTAACACACACCACGTGTACACAATCCTAACACCCACATGTACACCATCCTAACACCCACCGTTATTACACCATCCTAACACCCACCACGTGTACACCATCCTAACACCCACCACGTGTACACAATCTAACCCCCACCACGTGTACACCATCCTAGCACCAACCACACGTGTACACCATCCCTAACACCCACCACGTGTACACCATCCGGCACCCACCACGTGTACACCATCCGAGCACCCACCACGTGTACACCATCCTAACACCACCACGTGTACACCATCCGAGCACCCACCACGTGTACACCATCCGAGCACCCACCACGTGTACACCATCCTAACACCCACCACGTGTACACCATCCTAGCACCAACCACACGTGTACACCATCCTAACTTTTACCACGTGTACACCATCCGAGCACCCACCGCGTACACCATCCTAACCCACCACGTATGCACCATCCCTAACACACCCACCACGTGTACCACCATCCTAGCACCAACCACACGTGTACACCATCCTAACACCCACCACGTGTACACCATCCGAGCACCCACCACGTGTACACCACCCTAACACCCACCACGTGTACACCATCCGAGCACCCACCACGTGTACACCATCCGAGCACCAAGCAACATATACACATCTGGCTGGAGGGAATGACGAGAATTTATGGCATTGAAGGAGAGGAGATAAAAGGAGGGGATGGGGGAGGGGTTGATGGAGGGGGAGGGGTTGATGGAGTGGGAGGGGTTGATGGAGGAGATGGTGGTGAGGAGGGGACTGGAGGAGTGTTAGGTGTGTTGGGGGAGGGGGAGGGGTTCCAACATAACGTGGCCTCACCTCCCGCTACTCGACCTTGGGACACTCCCCACCCCCCCCACTCCCCCCCAATAACTACAACTTTCACATCCCACACACCTGCTTTATCCCCCTCCACGACCTAACCATCGTCACAACACCACTCTTAAATGAATATACTTCAAACCATCGTCCTTAAAGAGGGACACACACATTTATTATTACAAGACTGATGCAAGCAAACCATTCACTCCAGCACTGCAATTCTTATCAGTGACTCAACAGCTGCATCTGGCCACATTCCCTACACATGTGACTCAACACTGGGCCACGTATACAAGTGACCCACACTCATACTAGCTGGACCTGACAAAGACAGACACACATGGCCAAGCAAGAATTACGACGACAAAGCAGTGATGCTGCAGGAGGAGGGTGGGTCAAACCTTTCCTCCTCACGGCAGCTGGTAAGCGGCGGCGCTGCACAAGGCGCACGCGCACACACACACAATCATGGGGTCCTGGGGAAGGGAGAGCAGCAGGCTCTTTACAGCTCCTCTGGTCATGACTGCCAGCATGAAAACCACGAGAAAAATATAAAGTCAGCATAGACAACACTGCACCGCCCACCAGGTGCCTCACACACTCTGTACCAGCGCTGTGTGCTGTATGACAACAGGTGGTGATGGTGACCACAGGTGGTGGTGCTGCTGGTGACCACAGGTGGTGATGCTGGTGTCCACAGGTGAAGATGCTGATGGTGACCACAGGTGGTGATGACGATGGTGACCACAGGTGCTGCTGGACCACAGGTGATGACGATGGTGACCACAGGTGCTGCTGGACCACAGGTGGTGATGACGATGGTGACCACAGGTGGTGATGATGCTGGTGACCACAGGTGGTGATGCTGATGGTGACCACAGGTGGTGATGGTGACCACAGGTGGTGATGGTGACCACAGGTGGTGATGGGACCACAGGTGATGCTGATGGTGACCACAGGTGGTGATGGTGACCACAGGTGGTGATGGTGACCACAGGTGGTGATACGCTGGTGACCACAGGTGGGATGACGATGGTGACACAGGTGGTGATGACGATGGTGACCACAGGTGGTGATGCTGATGGTGACCACAGGTGGTGATGCTGATGGTGACCACAGGTGGTGATGACGATGGTGACCACAGGTGGTGATGGTGACCACGGTGGTGATGCGAATGATGACCACAGGTGATGATGGTGACCACAGGGGTGATGATGATGGTGACCACAGGTGGTGATGGATGGTGACCACAGGTGATGGTGACCACAGGTGGTGATACTGCTGACCACAGGTGGTGATGACGATGGTGACCACAGGTGGTGATGGTACCACAGGTGGTGATGATGATGGTGACCAGGTGGTGATGCTGATGGTGACCACAGGTGGTGATGACGATGGTGACCACAGGTGGTGATGACGATGGTGACCACAGGTGGTGATGACGATGGTGACCACAGGTGGTGATGCTGCTGGTGACCACAGGTGGTGATACTGCTGGTGACCACAGGTGGTGATGGTGACCACAGGTGGTGATGCTGCTGGTGACCACAGGGTGATGCTGGGTGACCATGGTGGTGATGCTGCTAGTGACCACAGGTGGTGATGGTGACCACAGGGGTGATGCTGCTGGTGACCACAGGTGGTGATGACGATGGTGACCACAGGTGGTGATGCTGATGGTGACCACAGGTGGTGATGACGATGGTGCCACAGGTGGTGATGGTGACCACAGGTGGTGATGACGATGGTGACCACAGGTGGTGATGACGATGGTGACCACAGGTGGTGATGATGATGGTGACCACAGGTGGTGATGCTGATGGTGACCACAGGTGGTGATGCTGATGGTGACCACAGGTGGTGATGACGATGGTGACCACAGGTGGTGATGACGATGGTGACCACAGGTGGTGATGCTGCTGGTGACCACAGGTGGTGATGCTGCTGGTGACCAGGGTGATGCTGCTGGTGACCACAGGTGATGCTGCTGGTGACCACAGGGGGTGATGCTGCTGGTGACCACAGGTGGTGATGCTGATGGTGACCACAGGTGGTGATGACGATGGTGCCACAGGTGGTGATGACGATGGTGACCACAGGTGGTGAGGACGATGGTGACCACAGGTGGTGATGCTGCTGGTGACCACAGGTGGTGATGCTGCTGGTGACCACAGGTGGTGATGCTGCTGGTGACCACGGTGGTGATGACGATGGTGACCACAGGTGGTGATGACGATGGTGACCAGGTGTGGTGATGCTGCTGGTGACCACAGGTGGTGATGCTGCTGGTGACCACAGGTGGTGATGGTGACCACAGGTGGTGATGGTGACCTCAGGTGGTGATGGTGGGCGACCTTGAGGGTGGCAGCTTCACCACGTCAACAACAACGCCACCATCACCGTCGCCCGGGAACGGGGATCCCTTTCCATTGCTACGTCACTATGACGTCACAACGCGTCACGCACGGCCGCCTCTCGCCGGCCCACTGCTTCACTGGGTCAATGCCAAGGTTACAAGGCTTACTAGAGTGCGCATATACGCGCACACGCGTCCACTCCGCCGCCTTCCCGCCCGTGCTCGCCACCAGGATGCACGTGCCAACGACCTCGCAGCAGACACCCAGCCTCGTCTCCCACTACTGCTGGTCACCACCACCAGCCTCACCTTATAACACAAACATCGTTCCTCAGCCCCGACACTACTAAAACACTCCACGAGTCACCATGTTACCGTCAATACCTCGCCCACCAGTACAATAATAGCCTTCAGTTCCTTCAGAAGCTTCCTAACACACGGGGCGGCGGCAGGTAGTGTCCCGCGCGCCATACTACTTCTCGCAGGGCTGGTCACTACTGAGGTACAGGGAGTGTGGCGAGGAGCTGCCTGCCCCCCCCTCTATCTTTAGGGGCACAGTCGTTACCTCAACAGATCATGACCAAACAACCTAGTAGTAACCCAGGCCGGTAACAGGTTAAGAAACAGTAACCCAGGCCAGTAACAGTAACCACAAACAACAGAACAATCGGGTGTGTGTGTGTGTGTTTTACAATCTCTTTAAAAATGCCCGACCAAAACCGAAGAGGAAACCAATCATCTTTTTTTTATTTCATTTCATTTTATGCATTTTTTATCATTCTATAATTCTTTCCATTCATTCCTTAATTTGTCAATCAATTAAAAAAAATTTTCTTTCATTTTATCCATTTCTTTCATTTTTTTCATTATATAATTTCTTCTTTCATCCTAACGCCAACCTAACCTAACCTAAAATAGCGTTAGGGTGGTTAATGTTCAGGTGAAATAAGCAGCTATATGGAGGAGGATCTTCTTCAGGTGATCCACAAGAAATACTCTGTCATCATCAGGGTCTGGTGAGGTTAGGTTGAGTTAGGTAATGATCTGTTTATACTTAGCATCCATCCCACTCACTACCAGCCCAGGCATCTCGCGGGGTTAGTAGTTAGCGAGTTGGACTTTATCACAAGAGATAAGATTTAGATTACACGATTTTCCGAGACAATAATCAACATGTGGAAGGGATGAGAGTTTAATTAATACGATGCCTTACATTATCAAATCATACCAGGACAAGCTCCTCATTAAACCCACACTAACTACCAAACTACCTAATAGACAAATCGGTTTTTTTATCCCACACACTCAGTAAAACAAGGACTTAACATTATGAATCTGACTCGCGTTTATCTTGACCCTCGTGGCGGCCATCACGTCACTCCAACTGACCGCTGGTAAATGGCGTAGAAGGTCGGTCTTGTTGTCCCTATGTCTGACTCACTTCCTTTTATCCTCATTCACTGACTACCAGGGACACCCCCGCCCTCACCCTTCTTCCCTGACTACCATGAGGACGCCCCCGCCCTCACCCTTCTTCCCTGACTACCATGAGGACGCCCCCGCCCTCACCCTTCTTCTGACTACCATGAGGACGCCCTCACCCTTCTTCCCTGACTACCATGAGGACGCCCCCGCCCTCACCTTCTTCCCCTGACTACCATGAGGACGCCTGCCCTTCTTCCCTGACTACCATGAGGACGCCCCGCCCTCACCCCTTCTTCCCTGACTACCATGAGGACGCCCTCACCCTTCTTCCCTGACTACCATGAGGACGCCCCCGCCCTCACCCTTCTTCCCCTGACTACCATGAGGACGCCCTCACCCTTCTTCCCTGACTACCATGAGAGACGCCCCCGCCCTCACCCTTCCTCCTGACTACCATGAGGACGCCCCCGCCCTCACCCTTCTTCCCTGACTACCATGGACGCCCCGCCCTCACCCTTCTTCCCTGACTACCATGAGGACGCCCCGCCCTCACCCTTCCTCCCTGACTACCATGAGGACGCCCCCGCCCTCACCCTTCTTCCCCCTGACTACCATGAGGACGCCCCCGCCCTCACCCTTCTTCCCTGACTACCATGAGGACGCCCCCACCCTCACCCTTCTTCCCTGACTACCATGAGGACGCCCCCGCTCTCGCCCGGCCTCCAAACTAGTAGCCCAAGGTCACGTCATAAACTATAGCCAGGCGAGGCCCAGCCAACCCAGCCCTCCTGGTAGTAGCAGGACCTTGACTGACCACACACAGGAGCTACACGGGTGGAGGAGAGGGGCCAGGGCAGGTAGAAGATGCGAAACACAGCAACACTTATTGAGGTCGTGACGACACCACCCTGACGGTGGCTCATGGTGGGCGGGGCGTGGGTTATTTGACCGAGGCACACCCACACCACCACTTCGCACTCTACATACACCAAGTTACTGTCTATTGATTGAGTGATTGAAACAGTTTATTTATCCAGAAAACTACAGATACAGAGTGGATAATAATAACAATATTAATATGGCTGAGCCAGTTGAGATAGAGCTCTCTTGTAGGCAACTAATATATATTGTACACTTATCTCAAGGAAGTATTATGTAACATTTAGTATCATCTGGAATAGTGTGAACCAAGTGTTTCAATTTAATGAATATTTTTCTCCAGTAACTACGTGAACGATAATGATGTCCACATGACGGCGTTTAAATCTCCGACACGATGACTGACAAGGAGATGAGGGTGAGGGGGCATCTTGGAGGGTACTTGGGTCGGGAGGGAGGGAGGAGCATATCCAGGCCGTGGTCTTCAGATGTGAATGTGGTGGAGGTTGGGCGGGAGGGGAGTGTAGGTGTATGACTCAACAGGTGTGGGGAGCGCGCGGGGCGGCAGCGTGCGTACGGTATGGTCCGAGAGGCTGGTGGTGGTAGTGGCAGTGGTGCCGCAGTCACCAGTGCTGCACCAGCACCACCACCTTCGCCGCCGCTGCCGCCGCCCGATGCGGGAAGTGTGTGAGTGTGTGCGGCCGCCGTGTGGCCCGGTGGCGGTGTGAGCGACCGGCCCAGTGTGTCGCCACGCTGTCTGCACTCCCACTACCTCCCTACCTGGCCTGGCCTGGCCCGCGCACCCAACACAAACGTTTTGCGCTGCCCACCACCACGTGCACCTCTACATACTGTTTACAAACAACACGGCACAACGACCACACCATACCCACAACCCGCCCCACTACCGCTCTCTCCAGCCTCGCGCCTTACCTCCCCACCAACACCTTACACAGCACCTCACTGTGAGCTGATGGCCGTGGTGTGTGTGTGGCACAACCAGTCAGCCGTGACTACACTCCCGCCCGCTTATCAACAAATTCCGTTCACTACAAGATCCTTCAGCAACAACTACTCCCTCTCTCACACTCACCAAGATGTTCCTACACGTCACCACCTTCTTCACGTTCTTCTGCCTGCCGTCGTTCTTTTAAATTCTTAGCTCCTCTCATTCCTTTTCTTATTATTCTCCTTTATTACCTCAACACCACTCCCCCCTCTTCTCAGTCCCCACACACACCTTTCTTAACTACAGTATAGTACACATTTCCCCCAATAAAACCTTTAACCACGCCTTCTAGTTTACTGAATTATGTAATGTGTCTACCTGTCCACTGCTCCAATGTACCTGGAATCATATACCTTCTCTACCTGTCCACTGCTCCAATGTACTGAATTACATACCCCTTCTCCTACCTGTCCACTGCTCCAATGAACTGAATCATATACCTTCTCTACCTGTCCACTGCTCCAATGTACTGAATCATATACCTTCTCTACCTGTCCACTGCTCCAATGTACTGAATCATATACCTTCTCTACCTGTCCACTGCTCCAATGTACTGAATCATATACCTTCTCTACCTGTCCACTGCTCCAATGTACTGAATCATATACCTTCTCCACCTCTCACCACGTACCGAATTAGAAAGTAACGTAATGTAATTTTCGCCATGCATTAAATTCTCTCTCTCTCTCTCTCTCTCTCTCTCTCTCACACACACACACACACATAATTGTGCTGTATTCTGCCTCTACATTACACACCAGGTACCTACTCACCTTCAGTATACACACCATATGTACACACTACTCTCCAGGGCTGGAGGTACAAATTAACGTATCACCTGAAGATTCTCCTCACCTCACAGTTGCTTATTTCACCTGATGATTAACCATCCTAATGTTACCTGAGGGGTTGGGTTGGGTTGTGGTACATTAGGTTCAGTTATATTAGGTTAGGTTACGGTGGATTAGGAACAGATTAGGTAAGCATAAGTGGAGACAGTTTATTAACCAACTGTGTACAGGCGTCTCTCTCTGCCGAGTACAACCGTCTGTCGTGAAGAAAATAAAAAGTTTAAACTGGCATCCACTTTAGTGAAGTGGTTAAAACAGCAGTAAATCTCCAGGTATAATAAGCTGGGGTGGGGAGGGTGTACTCTCCAGACGGTACAACTTATCTATTATTTACATGGTATCTTCTTGGCACCCAAACAGAGAAACAAAAGACCACACAAGAAATGCCAAAAGTAATTGCCCCTCCACCCCACAAAAAAAAATAACAAAAATATAAATAATAAATACTTAAATATAACCAATAAAAATAAACCACCCATGTCTGTATGTTTATATGTCAACAGGTGAAGATTAACACACACTTCCCCCCAGCTGAGGTTGGCGGCTCAGTAATGTTGATACAGTCTTATACAGTACAGTAGGTGGTTATGCTTGATGCCAGAAGCCAGTAACAGACAAGTGACACATGAAGCGCACAAATCGTAGATAAAATCCAACCAAAAATTAATATCAGTTGTCACCCAAGCACCACAACAACCGTAGGAACCATTGAACCTTACAGCTCCAGCGAGCCTCTCCTCTCCCAACTTACCTGCTCACCACACTGTATAGTCCCATTATTCACCCATTAAAGTAATGTACTCACTCAGTGTCAGGGGATGAAATGCACCAAAGAAATACCTTCTGTTGAATCACCTATGCAATGAATCACTTAATCAAAAGTTAATTCTCGATTACAAAAAATTAATAAATAAATCCAAATTGGAAAAATACTATGAATCGCAAAAAAAAATAAAAAATCTTCTCCAAAAAAAAAAAAAAAATCTTGTGTGCAAAAGAAAGCGTTGTGTTGAGGAGTAATCAGGCATTGCAGTTATCTCATCCCCTGACCCAGCACACAGAGAGGAAACACCTACCTTATGTATATGTGCTTGAGGGCCGTGGCAGAGTTGACACAGGCAGCTGGTAGACGAAAGTCCTCGAGAATGTCATCCCATTCACAGCGAGCGTTGACCTGTCGGTGAGGAGCGTGGGATCAAAACAAATTCTTCAGATACGCGAAGAGAAATAGACACAAGTTTTGACATGAAATACAAACAAATACAGACTTATTAATGAGGAAATATACTGCAAGATGAACAATACATTATTAATACACAATAAAAAAAAATTTGATTTATAATTTGAGATGAAAAAAAAACAGTGCAGACTTATTAATGAGAAAATACACTGTGTTGAAATATATATTCCTTATACCTGTACTGTACTGTAGATGGAAAACAAATTTGCATAAGTTTTAAAAATGAAGAAAACTACTAATAAATAAAGTACAAAAGACTCATTGATAAGGGAGTAAGTGATATATAAATTCTTAAAAGGTTAGGTTAGGTAAGTTAAGGTTTGGTAAAGTAGCCAAAGGTAAGGTAACATTTGGGTGGTTAATCTTCAGGTGAAATAATACAAGAGGGAGGTTTATCTTCAGGTAATCCTAAGAGTTAAGACATCATCATCAAACATTTCAGAAACTTGCTCCGTTACCCGTTGTCATTAGATAAACACTCGATCGGTCAAGCTGCATCACCGTACATACAAGAAAATTTGGGGAGGAAAATAAGATAAATAAAATAGACCAACATCTCTCCTAGTGTCTGGATTATTTTATCGCAAGAAATGAACAATGAGTTTTTTTTTCAGTCATATCAAACTATTGTACTGTACTGTACTGTATACATATTCCTTACACACATTCCCAACACTACTGACCAAAATACAGTATTAGCTACAGCTCTTACTATGACCCACACACACTACCCTGACCAGAATAAAGTACAGCTACCACTACTACCACCATCAGTACTACCACCATCAGTACCACCACTAACACTAACCTACCAGTCAGTAACCCCACACTAACCTAACCGTCCCAGATACGGTGCATATATCAAAAAAGTATTTGTCCACACTGTATGAAACATTATGAGACCACAGACAATAGATATTTGAGAAATGCATTTACTTTGGGATATAGTTTAACATAGTAATAAAATGTGTATTCATTTCGACGTAATTAATATGATGTTCGGTTACCAAATGCAGTAGGACCCGTCTGCCACAGAGCCAGGCATACCAACCCTCCCGGGACATCACGAGTTGCATGTAGCATTTCAGAAGTCATCGGACCCATCCTGGCAGAAACTTTTTGTCATTCTGTACCGTACATATAGCATTAGGATGTTTAATCAACAGGTGAAATAACCCAGGGAGCTAATCTTCATGTGACCCAAAATAGTTGGAAAAAAAAATATATACGAAATGTGCCAGAACAATTTTTACCCAGAGATGAGCTGAGGACACGAACGACAGAGGAGTGAGCGCATCTTTTAACATCTCTTGTCATGGGAGACGTGTTTCACCTTACAAGATCAATGGGGGTGGGGGGAACAAAGGAGAAACACCAGAAAAAAATTTCACAATCACAGGATCTGATTACAAGTGGCCAGTACACATTGCAAAAGCTCGTATAGTACAGTAGAAGATAAGATAATCTTACTGGGTAAAGACCGAGCCATACTGGTACCTATCTTATCCAGAACTCACCACTGATAATCACCTGTACTGTATTATCTAACAAAGCATCACTAACTGGTCTAACCTCAACTGTACAGCAATCACATTCACGTTACCATTAGCTACAGTTTTATGGTCACTTGAAGATTAGCCACCCCCTCCAGCTTACTACATTTTAACATTAACCAACCATTCAAACTTTAACTTAACTTAATCATCCTAACTTAAACCTAACTGCCCCAGGTAGCATTAGGGTGTTAAATCAATCATCAGCTGAAATAAATAGGGGTGGCTATTCTTCCGGTGATCCCAAGATTGTTCATTTTTTAGCCCTTGTCAACACTTTCCTTACAAACATCACACACAATACTGTACCACCATCTCCCGCCCCTCAGCTCAATTCTCAGCACTCATTTCAGAAACTCATTGGCTCTTCGATGTAATACTGCAAGCCTCTAACACAAAGCTCCAAATTAAACTTGTATAATAATTTTCAACATTACTTCAGATTATGATATTATGACACTCAACGGGTGAATTAACTCCGATATACTGACTTTCAATATTACCACAGGTGCATATGACACTATATTGCAGTAATTATTGTATGATCATCGCTGTGCATGAAGTGTTAATGATCCTGCTTCTTTTAACTACCCTACTGTGCTGTATTGGTATTTCAGGAACTCAAGATACAGTATTACAGCAATATTCAAATAATTCAAGTGACCATCACCCGTAACCTGAATTTCTGATGTCATTCTCACACGCATTACTGTACAAATAAAACTGAATTAACGAAAACAGTATTTAGTGTACACACCTTAAAGCTCATCCTGACATAAACCTGGTCATGGCAAAGTTCAATCTGGCTTTCATTTGTTAACTTTGTAGAGATGTACTGGCACTGTACTGTTCAGACACTCAAAATACAACCCTAAAAATGAAATTGTATTGCCTTTTAAATACACAGACATGCAGTCATAAGTGCTCTAAATACTGTATACACTATATCAAGGCAACATACACATACAACCTAATGTCTATGGAAACACAACTCACACCACAAGACTCGTTACAACAAAGTTTTCAGTGAGATCCCTACGTATAGGTGAGTGTAATCCATTACAGTATACTGTATAAGAAACCTCCAAATACTGGACTATACCCATCAGATTGGCATCCATTAAATGGAGGTTTTACTGTATACCAATGTCATGAAAAAAATAATAATAAATCCAGAACATGACGTTTAAATGAACTAAAGAAGTCTTGCATCCGTCACTGATACTGTACAAGAAACAACAACAAAACTAAAATACAAGATTAATTTTATAGTTCAACAAAAAATAAAACCCCTGAATATAGATGACCCTGAAATTCTGGTTTACAGCTGCAGGGCCTCACCTGGACTGAGCAACACGAGTACCTGTACAGCATAACCAGGCAAGTGTGCGTCGAGAACCGAGGCTGAGAGGAAGTATTTCAACAAAACTGACCTAACCACGGTCCAAATGTCTATTCACCACAGTAACCAAACCTACGAATAAAAAGTTTGGCAAATGAAGGTCAGTAATTGACACTTAAAGCCGGGAATCTTCAACACCACTTCACTCACCTGTGGTCTCCTCAACACTTGGCTATAAGGTGTCAGTCTGGTCATTCTGTGGGTTGACCGGGTGACCCCTTGGTT
Organism: Homarus americanus; assembly: GCF_018991925.1. Lineage (NCBI taxonomy): Eukaryota > Metazoa > Arthropoda > Malacostraca > Decapoda > Nephropidae > Homarus > Homarus americanus. The sequence continues at coordinate 15,162,790 of NW_024737097.1, forward strand.
CCAGTTCACCTCAGCAGCACACATGAGGGAGGGAGGGAGCCAGAGATCCATTATACAGGCTCTGGTATTACAGGCTTAATTCCTCCCTTAAGAGACTGATTCCTCATTCAAACAATGTATCTCAGGTGGCCACAGGTGACAGGAGGTTCCAGTGCTACAAGTGCCAATACAACAAGCAGGAAGGAAGAGATGTCACAATGCCCCTTTGATCACACAGTTCTCAAGACCAGCAACAGAACAGTTAAGCCAATACTCATCAGCTTTAGTCATGCCATGAAGGGATCCCAACTAGCCGTGATATTAGGTATAGAGGCCCAGCTGGCTCCATGCTTCAATCTGATTAACACTGATTTTTTCTTATTAAGCTGAACTATAAACTGTCATGGTGGATCCCTATGTCCTTATAAGAGTCAGAAGCAAGGACCTATGGGGTTTGGCATTATTTACTTCGTTTTGACTGGGGTTATCATAGGCAGCTCTCGGGGTACCCTGGGGTCAAACCCAGACCAATAAAACGGAGCGTTGGTGCACAAACAACTCTACTTCACAGGCGATTCAAACCATGATAGGGTCCCACAATGACCCATGCCTGTCACTTAACCCTATCACTATGGGGACGCCACTTTTAACATTTTTGTTCGGTTAACTTCAGACAATTATATTCAGGACAGAGGGGAGCCCAGACACAAGGGAATACGAGTACTGTACTGAGGACACAAGATTTCATCCCCTCTCATTGTCCCTCAGTCAGACACACAGTGGAATAAGATTTGGACAAAGCTGAATGTGATGAAAATAAACTGGTGTACTGACCCCTGGAGGCCCACCGCTGCACACGGGAGTAAGGTACTGGTACATTAGGTTAAAGGGAAATAGGATTAGCCCTTACAGCATAAACCTAATTCTTCCTGATGAACAGCTGGCAGACATATCCCCCAAAACAGAGTAGCACACACAAAATCTATAAAGGCCAAATTACAAGTGGATGTGACAATTCCCAAGACTGGATACACTGTGTCAACTTCCCACATGTAGGGCAACTCCCTCCCTGGGATATAAAACATTCTCTTTGTTTTATACAAGATGATCAACACACTAGGAAAGTACAGCAAACGACCACACAGTTGGGACTGTTAGTCTTGTTTATCAACTCACTCACTAATTGACAATTAGGTTGTTAAGCTAATTAAATGTTCTTGCAACACAATACAAACATACAGTATAAAACTAACACCTGGGGTTGCATGGCAGCAGTAAATGTCATTTGTAAAGTAAGTGCCCTAAATCACAAGAAACATTTAACTGTTCATAATGCCAGAGCAGACAGTGTGTGCAGCTGTGTGATGGGATCAGAAGTGGTGGTCCTCAGGACACCATCTGGGAACTCAGCTGATGTTGAACATGAGTGCATCAGATCACACAGTCACACTCACCTCTCCTGGGCAGCACCAACATACAGTATGTACTATGTGTCTCCTTTATGAAGCCAATATGAGGGTGACGATTTTTCTTTTATCAGTAACTTAAATTAGAAACTTGAATATTCTACCCTAAGCATTGCTGACTGTACAGTGGCTGTGCCCTGATGTGTGGTTATAAAACAGTATAGTACAGTACCATAATCCAGTAGCTGTCCCCAACTTAGCAACACAAACACACAGGTAGAAATCTGGTTCTAGGACATAAAACTTACTCGACCAACAACAGCGATGGGCAAAAAATATATACAACTGTCACAAAACACACACTGTGAAGATTCCAGACATCTGCTAAATGTGAGAGACTGAGAATGGAGGAGAGTAGCCATCATTGTACTGTAGTCACCTAGTACAAAATTTACTTACAGAACCCAGGAATCTCAAAGGTGGTTCTAGAGATCAGTAAACTGTACCGTACTCCTAGACACCACAGAGGTTTCTTTAGAAGGATATCTTCAGTGGTCAATAAACTCTCAAGGATAAGTCAACATTAAAACCTCCTCAAGTTGCCTGGCTGCCCAACACACACTTGTATCTTACTAACACAACACCAGATAAACCTTAAGTGTCTGAAAATTCCACATCAAAACACCCATTACCTACCCACAGTCTCAAACACAATTTAGTTCAATCAATTTAATATAAATTTTGAAAATCCCATCAACATTTGCCTTGGCTCTCACAGGGCAGCCAGTAAATCAACAAACAATGGCACTACAGTTAGGTAATAATGTGCCTCAACAGCTTCCACTCTCAGATCATCATCGACCCTCATCAAAGTCAGCCGACAACTCCCAGTCATCATTATACTGTATACGGAGGGAGGACCAGCCTGTGAGTTAAAGGGCAGCGACACAACTACTTGACGCTGCATATGCTACACCCAACGAACAAGCAAATAACATACCAGTACGGTCTCATGAATCAATTAAGATTAACCAAGAGACAGGACAAACCTTTTTAATTTTCCCCCACCATCCCCCAGTATGTTACATGGAACAACACACATTGGGGTCAGTCCACAGTGTAGTTTAATGAAGATGGTAAGGTCAAGGTGTGGCTCAGACTAAACTGTTAAACAGTATGAAAAACCTCAACGCCTCTCATTAAACAATCAAATCTAAAATGAACCAACGACCGATTCCCCTAACGAGGACTTAAAGTAACTTATCATAAAGTAGGTTACCCATTGTGCCTCCACCTGACATTCTCAGTAAAATTTTCTTCAAGTTCCCAATTCAAATCACACACAATACATCCACCTGCAGCCTTGGACAAGAGATAAACACAATTGAGTTAAGGCATCACTCAAACTGGCTACTTAACCCCTTGTGTACGGGGTCCCTTCTGAGCCGAATAAAATAATGTAGCACGAGACAAATAAAACCTTAATAGAGGCGTTCCCATAGTAAAGGGGTTGAGCATAATAAACACCTTAAAATGGCTTTAGCACAGTAAACAAATAAACAAAATTTCCTACAAACACTCGGGGCTAACTAACCAAACTCATAACTAGAGCAAAATGTTCAGAATATAATTAAAACAGTTGTAAGCACAAGTGACAGTAAGGAAGAATCTGAACTATATAAGATGACACATTAAACCTAAGTCATACATACCAGGGGTGAGGTGTGAGCTACCTACTGTGAAGACAAAGACTGGTGCCCTTTCACCTTCCTCTATACACTCATTATACACAGTACATACACACAAAACACAGACAAGTCCCTCAATTTGTTAAGGTCCAGTTTTTCAAAATCCCAAATTACAAATAATAATAACAAAATTAGAACGTATTTTATTCACACATTTTACAGCACCACGTTAATTCTGCTACAGGCCTAATATACGTACAGCTTCGGGCAAAATTCCCTGGACACGTGGCAATATCTGGCATCCTCCCAGATTATGTCGGAACCACAAAATGAAGGTGAAAACTCCTCAACCCTTTGACGACGATGATTTAACCCCTTGAGGACAATTATTTAACCTTTCAGGATTCAGAGAATTAATACAACAAAAAATCTGAGAGAATACTGTACATAATTAATCCCAGCCCCCTAACCCCACCCCACCTAATGATCCTCAAGTAAACTTACACTATACCACACACTGTACTGCCAAGTGTCCAGGAAATTTTAACTGTGCCTGTAGTATACTTGGTCGAGCTCTCTCACATTAACACCACCAAGCCTCTAATAACTCCACAGCATCAGATACAAATTACCCCCAGTGTAGCTATGAACCAGGCTATTTCTTTCTCAGTCATACCTCAGCCACACAATCTTAATTTCCACACCACTTGTACAGTCACGCGCTCAAACTATCTTCAATGTATTCTTCTCCATTCAGCTTTTCGGTTATTTCCACTACAGACATGGTATATACACAAAACACGCTTCGACCATCAGCATTCCTTACCCTCCTCGGTCCTCATAACTCTCGTAATACTTCAAGTCTGTAACTAGCACGCCTGCTACACACTTCCCTGCAGTGTTGACAATACCAAACCATTAGGCATAGCTAGACTGATATCTGCAGCTTCTCCTAACCTAACCAAACCTATCTTTACCCAACACATCCTAACTTAACCCTAACTAACTCGACCTGACCTGACCTAACTCTACCGGACCCATCCTAACTTAAAACAACCCAATTAGACCTGACCTAACCTAAACTTACCTGACACATCCTAACTTAAACCAACCTAACCCGACCTAATTTGACATTCTCACCCTAACCGAACCCAACCTAACACACATTAACTCAACCAAATTCGACCTAACCCACCCTAACTCGGCCTGACCTAACCTGACCTGTTTACCCCAAGAACCACTGTACTGTCTGTTCTTCGGCCTGGGTACAGTCTCTCAGCCCAACACCATCACCATATTAACTCAAAACAGTTTCTACAAATACCTGAAAACTCTTAAGATAAATAAATCATAAAATACTCTTACAGCAAAAGGCAAGGACTGTGTTGAGTTACCCTTACAGCTGTTTTTGTTCTTCCCAGATACAGTATACAATTCCACCATGAATGAATGTTCTTTAATAACTAAACTAATGTACCCTACTGCATTCACTGTACTGTAGTGGCTGTACATGTTGGAAAGTCTGTAATTACAGTACAAAGTCACACTTAATGGGTAGGAAGGCTGTTCTCAATTTCCCAACACGACACTTTCCATTTTATAGTCACTGTGGAGAAGTCATTGACGGCTCAAACTCATCCCCACCAAAGACGTTATAGTAGTTGGTGTCATTTGATCTGAACTATGACCAGTTGAGGCTTCATTGAGTGTAAAATACCAAGGCAAAGATCAAACTTGGTATGGAGTGACAGAACTTACACGGCTAAGGGGGGTTATTGGGGTAAATCTTCCCAGGTAAATACATGTAATGTACTGTACTGTCTTATACTGCAAACTGTATAAATAAAAAAAAGTAGAATTTGGTGCTTCCACAAATGTCCTCTAAAAATTAAGCATTGGCTGTAGCTCTATGCAAGGTAATGGGGTTTCATTACTTTAGAATGTTGAGACAATTACCTAACAACACACCTGTACTGAAGGGAATCTATTTATAGTACTGCTGGTAACCACACCTGTCAGGTTGCCAGGTTTTGTTTTTCACACAACTAATGTTATTTTTCAGTGCTTAGTTACTCAGTCTTGGAACTTTGAAAGCTTTTTCGGGTCCACCTGCAGATTAGACACCCCAGCTTATTTCACCTGAAGATTAAGACATCCCAGCTTATTTCATCTGAAGATTATACACCCAAGCTTATTTTACATAAAGATAAGAACACTACAGATTATTTAAAAAAATTGGAACACCCCAGCTTATTTCACCACTTGAATATTAATCAGCTTATCCTTAACAATTACAAAACTTGACTTAATCCCAGCTAGCATTAGGGTAGTTCATCTGCAGGTGAAAAATAAGCCGAGTCTAATCTGATGAAATAAGCAAAGGTGTCTAATCTCCAAGCAAAATAACCTTGGGATCTAATCTTCAGTAAAATAAGTTGGGGAAACTTAATCTACAGGTGAGCCTATGCATCACCCCTACCAGTCTTGAAAGAATATCATCTAATAGAATGACTCAACACAACCCCCAAATGATGTACTGCACACACACCATTGGTCAGCACGTAAAACCTGTAACTAATAACAGTTCACTTTACCTGATCTCCCTAAATTTACATACAAACATCTGCCGTAACACATCATCATAAACATGCAAGACCCAAGAGAATATTTTCATAGCAATAGTTATGAAATTTATAAGAGGAAATAGGTGAATAAAAATTGTATCTGAACTGTTAAGAATATGAACTGAAAGTATATAAAGGAATAACTTAAAAGACAGAAATAAGATATTTAACACAGAGTATATACTGTACTGTACCTGGTTATATACTACAGTACAAAGTAGCTAATGGAATATGACTGACAGAAATAAAGAATGAAGAAATGTTAATAATGATCAATAATAACAAATAATTAAGTTTCATCAGAAAAGTGAGTTCAAGATAAGATGATTTAGTCACACACACACACACACACAGTAAAAATTATCAATAACATGTAATAAATCAGTGTATTCACTCCCAGTAAACACTGCTCCCTACACTGTCACTATGTTGAAATGAACTGTAGTTTGAGCTGATCCCCATCTAAGTTACTATATGTCTTATTTGTGTCACTTATATCACTTGTATATTATTTGTAATTCGTAACCCATTCCCCAAATATGTAACTGTATATTTTCAGCCTTCTGGCTGCCAAGCTCTTTCAATAAACCGTTAATTATCTCACACACACACACACACACACACACACACACACACACACACACACACACACAGAGCGAAACTGTAAGGTTAATTTTACTACGAATATTACCCTAAGCAGACAACGATTTCTTCTGACAACATTGTACTGTAAACACTGCTCCCTACACTGTCACTGTGTTGAAATGAACTGTATTTTGAGCTGATCCCCATCTAAGTTACTATATGTCTTATTTGTGTCACTTATGTCACTTGTATATTATTTGTAATTCGTAACCCATTCCCCAAATATGTAACTGTATATTTTCAGCCTTCTGGCTGCCAAGATCTTTCAATAAACCGTTAATTATCTCACACACACACACACACACACACACACACAAGCAGAAACTGTAAGGTTAATTTTTACTACCGGAATATTACCCTAAGCAGACAACGCATTTCTTCTGACAACATTGTACTGTAAACACTGCTCCCTACACTGTCACTATGTTGAAATGAACTGTATTTTGAGCTGATCCCCATCTAAGTTACTATATGTCTTATTTGTGTCACTTATGTCACTTGTATATTATTTGTAATTCGTAACCCATTCCCCAAATATGTAACTGTATATTTTCAGCCTTCTGGCTGCCAAGCTCTTTCAATAAACCGTTAATTATTATTATTATTATTATTATGACCACACACACACACACACACACACACACACACACACACACACACACACACACACACACACACACACACACACACACACACACACACACACACACACACACACACACACACACACACACACACACACACACACACACAGAGCGAAAACTGTAAGGTTAATTTTAATACCGGAATATTACCCTAAGCAGACAACGCATTTCTTCTGACAACATTGTACTGTATTTTTTTAATATAATACAGTATTTTGTGAATTATTAAAAGAAAACATTACAAGAGTGTTAAGAGGTGCATATAAGATTACAATATGTGTACCGCACAAATACTAGTTCATGAAATATATCGGATATAATGAAAGTTGTGTCACTGTTTATCGCTCAATAGAAGATGATCAAATATGACCGGGGGCTTCAGCGTACAGTACTGCAGTGCACCTATCAACACGACGTTTATTTTCAGGGGAAGATACAGTAGTACCAAGGAGTTTTTTTTATTATTAAAACTAAACTGGGAGTGATACGACATCATACAACTGTTGACGAACCAATACTTACTTCAGCTGAGTTATAATCTTATCTCCTTGCTCGCCTCCCAGATGATACAACACTATACCCAGATGCTGTTCTTATTCCGTAACAAGTTTATTATTAGTTCACCGTGTGGGTGAAAATTATGCAGGTATACAGTTATGCATGCATATAGGCAATGCAGGCATACAGTTCAGCATGTATATAAACAATGCAGGTATACAGTTTAGCATGTATATAAACAATGCAGGTATACAGTTTAGCATGTATATAAACAATGCAGGTATACAGTTTAGCATGTATATAAACAATGCAGGTATACAGTTTAGCATGTATATAAACAATGCAGGTATACAGTTTAGCATGTATATAAACAATGCAGGTATACAGTTTAGCATGTATATAAACAATGCAGGTATACAGTTTAGCATGTATATAAACAATGCAGGTATACAGTTTAGCATGTATATAAACAATGCAGGTATACAGTTTAGCATGTATATAAACAATGCAGGTATACAGTTTAGCATGTATACAAACAATGCAGGTATACAGTTTAGCATGTATATAAACAATGCAGGTATACAGTTTAGCATGTATATAAACAATGCAGGTATACAGTTTAGCATGTATATAAACAATGCAGGTATACAGTTTAGCATGTATATAAACAATGCAGGTATACAGTTTAGCATGTATATAAACAATGCAGGTATACAGTTTAGCATGTATATAAACAATGCAGGTATACAGTTCAGCATGTATACAGACCACACAGGTATGCAGTTCAACATGTACCATATTGTACTGTATAAACAAAATAGGTATACTGTGTACAACTGAGCACATACATAGCCTATATAAACAATTACAGGTATACAGCATATACAGACCATACAGGTATACAACGTACTGTACCGTACCTAGACAGTGTGGGCATAAACACAAACAATGGTAAACAGTAAGGCAATTCAAACAAGGATAGCAAACGTTCTGTGTATTGTTCATGCTTTGTTTTGGTACAGCTTAAGATAAACCACCACCTTTATGGAGGCTTCTGTTATCCCTGCTAGAGGTTCAGTACAAATAATGGATAATGGCACTAAGGGTAGCTACTGGGGATCACTCTGACTCACTGACACTGAGTACGGGTAGCCAACACCTATGACAGGAGAGGGGGGCCGGGGGAGGGGACTCTTCCACCTACACTTATCATATCAGGTGCTAAATACTATCTGGAGATGAATATGCGTGTATATTTCTCTCAGGGATGATGCTAATATAACGTGACAGCCAACAGTGTAGGAGGAATGGTGTATGATCAGTCAGGTGAGTTCATGACAGGTATTTCCAAAAGTACATTGACAGAATAACCTATCTTCATATAAACACCACCTCTCTCTCCTCTGCTAAACACACACCTAACTCACATTAAACAAGATCACAGAACATCTAAAACTTCCTAACAATTTCAAGGAACAAGCATAAGAACCCACCTTAGGAAGGATTCACACCTTCAGCACTGACAGAGCAAACCCAGCAGCCTACTCCACACTGAAGTTAAATCACCCTCACAACACCCTCACCCTCCGAACATCCCAACACCCTCACCCTTCCCACACCTTACCAAATAAATTAATAAAAATGTCCCTCCTTTTTTTTTTCAGACATTTACTCTCTCTGCTTTTCTCCAATTATCTGGCAAACAACCACTCTGTCATGTACTGTACTTTATAAACAATACATTACATCCACTCAACTATTTAAGAATTCACAATTAACCATGTCCCTCACTTCACTATTCAGCACAATCCAAGGAAACAAAACAATCTCAGACACAATCAGGAAAGTCACAATACAGTACGATGAGAAAATAAATCTTTAATATATTTATGATTATACCTACTGCTGTTCCCAATATCATCTGTGATTCTATACAGTCCAGTGATTCACACATTCAAACACTCTTGACAAAAATATGGCAGAAATACACTTTAACCTTCACAATTAAAAGTAGGAATGTATAAAGCGGGTTAGCTACCTGGATTTATAACGAGGTCTGTATGAAAAACAAACAATTTAACATGTGACTCTTGACCAATACGTAAAACCACAACTGAACATCAAGAACAACACCAGATTCAGAGTCGTATACCTAAAGTCTGAGGCAAAGAACTGGAACACAGAAAATAAACAAAACTAAATCTCTCGATAATCACATGGGACTATATCAGGTCCTAAACAACAACACACTCTATATATATGATTCACTATGATTCACGTATAAACATTAGGACATCACAGGGTAACTTTCTGGGAATGCAGCTTAAAAATGTCCAAACAGTTTCAAGTAACAAGTGACATCAAGGGCTTTCATGTTTTGAGGTCTGGATAGGATCACACACTCAAGTTAATGTCTGGTAAGGATCACACACTCAAGTTAATGTCTGGTAAGGATCACACACTCAAGTTAATGTCTGGTAAGGATCACACACTCAAGTTAATGTCTGGTAAGGATCACACACTCAAGTTAATGTCTGGTAAGGATCACACACTCAAGTTAATGTATTAAAAAATTAAACAATAATAAAAACAACAGCACCGACCATCCCAGAACCAGAAAGTAAATTCAAATAAATCAAATGACTGTATGCCTTTATTTTACAGGTAGCAAGTGACAGCTGCTATTTCAAAACAAGACTTGGGTGCAGTGTATTTGAGGCTCAATGTACTGTACACAAACACACACACACAGTTTCAGATACCGAGTAAGTATTCCTCTTAAAACTGTTACATAAGTATGAGTTGTTATATGATAACAGTTTCAGTGCAGTTGTCAGGCTAGGTCTAGTGAATCACAGGTTTAGTAACTTATTATGCCACTTTTGTGTAATAATCCAGATGATACTAAATGTTACATAATACTTCCTTGAGATAAATGTTCAGTATTTATCAGGTGCCACTAATAGAGCTCAGCCATGTCAATGTTGTTGTTATTGTCCACTCTGTATCAGTATTTTTCTGGCTCAATAAACTGTTTCAATATCAAAATCACTACAGTACTATAATACACTAACTGTCTATAGAATAACCCAGAAACCTGTTAATTTAGTGGCAACAGCAAAAACAGTTTAAAATAACTAAAATTCAAGGAACTTATATGGTGTGTGTTTTGTTCCTAACTCATTAAGGAGAAGTTCAGGATAAGCTATAATTATTCCAGGTTTTGTGTCATCCCATTAGCTGGCAACACTGGCAGCCACACACAAAGAAAGGGAATGGTATTATGGTTTACCGAGGCATATTAGCTACTTCATGAAACAGTACTTTAAATAGTGAGCTATATTCTGTCAGTACAGTATGGTATATGCAGCCTTGTATTTGTACAGTAATATACAAAATAAAAATACAATAGCTTTCATGTGTTTACTAAAAAACCTCACTCACAGCTTAAATTTTGTACTGTATTCTGAACTTTGGTTTCAATCTCCTGAAATACTGTAAACTGAATATTAACGTTTTTTTCTAGAATTTTCATGGAGGAGTTGAATGCAATCCTTCGGGGTAACAACGCTTTTAAATTCAACTTGGGGAATGGCAAATATTGCATGCAGAGTTATACCGGAGCTGTGTAATTTTAACAGGAAGACACAACGGGCAATGTCACACTCGAGTATTTAAAATTCACAAACTCAATGCTATACACGACACAGTACAGTGATGAAGTTACACATATCACGACCAACGCTGTTCCCATACACTGTCACTTTTGTTCCTGTCCTCCCACCCAGTACCTCTTTAACTTAAAACGAATATTCTAAGTGAAAACCACAAAGAAATCTAACTAACAAATCCATAATTATTCCCAATATTTTCCTACAGTACATCCATATTATCTCCCAGTGGTCAGTATTGCCAATCCAATATATCTGTGCTATTTATGATGTGAATTATATCTTATTATTCAGAAAATCTACACACACCAGCGAGCTACATCACCAGACAAACTTATACCAAAATAGTGCTTGTGTTGGTAAATAAAATCACTGCTTTATGGAGGTTAAGTGTTACAGTGTGCCTTAACAATTACCAATGACTGAACACTAAATAAAAATATATTTCCCCTTAAGATTCATGTAAAATTTAGTTTTATTTCTCATGAGGTTAATCACTAAATAACTATAAAGGAGTTGTCAAGCTGTGAACAGAATGGAGGATAATGGAAAAACTTAAAATGGCTGATGTCATAGGTTGGCCAGAGCTAAAACAAAGGATAGATACTAAAGTGAAGGAACATGCTGGTGTAGGTGGTGTTGGGTGACAGTCCTTGGTGTAGGGTGTGTGTTAAAGGCTGAGGGAGACCTGCAGGCCATCACACCCCAAGTATGAGGTGGTGTTATGAGGTGGTGTTATGGGGTGGTGGTGTTATGGGGTGGTTCATCTTTTTGTGTTGTTAAGGTCTTAGAAGTCAGATGTTGAGGATTTAATGAGGTAATACGTTGTGTAGGACAGCATAATGTTTATGTTGTGGCGGAGGGAGTGATGGAGCCGCCACACAGCCGCCACTCTGGGGAAGGAGGAGGAGGTGGAGGGAGGAGTTTGTTTCAGGACCATGGGTTAGTGTGGGGTGTGGGCGTGTGGGGTAGGTGAATGAGGGGTGTGTGAGAGCGCGGGAGAGGTGTGTGTGCTTGGCGTGCGTGAGGTGCCAGAGTGCCACTGGCCGCCTCGCACCCGTGGCGGGAAAATACGAGTGGTGGCCGAGACACCGACCTTCTGCCAGCCGCCGCGCGCCGTCACCACCACATACAGCAGGTAGAGGTCCACTCCCTTCCCGTTGATGCGAGGCAGGCGCTTGAAGGCCGTCCTGTCGGGGACATACACAACCTTAGTACCTCACACCACACATATATAACACTATACATCATGAGTAAGACCACTCGGGGGACACACACAGCGGCACACTTACCCTCTCTGTTGATGAAACTCTTCAAGCTGCTTGAGAAACCCATCATATTCCCTGTCATACGCTTCGGCGTCTTTGTTCATCTCTTTAGTCATGTTTTCTTGTTATCACACACTAAAGCACTCACTCAGAAACACCGAGAACACATTTCTAGGGCAGGGCGGCAGTCATGAGCGGGAGCACTGGTGAAGCAAGAGACAGGACACACCGGCGCTACGTATTGTTCGCCTCACCACCACGCGTTCCAACACTCCGCCTCAGACGTCACCATCACCACAACGCACTAACACTCACCATTTTACTCTTCCATTTATATTACTGAAAATATATTTACAATTAAAAACAATTTCTTAAAAGTGTTTGTATTTATTGCCAGCGATATAAATGTCTGTAAAGTACTGGAAAAATATTGAATGTTTGTTTTTAGAAGATGAAGGTTGTGGCCGGGGAGACAGAGGCCCCCATCTGCACCTAGCGACGGTCGCGCAGGCTCTGAAATACTTTATTGATTAACATTACAATAAATTCGTTTCATGTTTTGATATAATTCCCCAGTATGGCAGATTGAGTAATAACACTAAGGCTCAAACTCAAAAGTGGATCCGTCAGTCCTAGAAGCAGTTTTCATAAGGCACAAAAACCTGAAACTCTTTGTTCGAGTTCACAAAATGGCGGACGGGAGGAAATGAAATGGGCGTCACCTTGGTCTTGCTAATGTTTGATGATTTCTAGTTTATTAGGATAATAGAATGAAGGATTATTAAGTCTCAGGTGACATAGGAAATAGTCCAAGGTGCAAAGGGCGCGCGCTGAAGGGTTTCTTGACGGGTGACGCTGAGGGCCCGTGCCTCGCTGAACGCTACCCTCAACAACCATCCCAGATTGTATCGACCACCCCATATTGTCTCGCTCGCCCTCACGCCCTTCCTCCACCCACACCTCACGCCCTACATACCCATACCCCATTTATTTACCCTAATCCTAACCTTCAAACCTCCCTTTACCATCCAGGGGTGTTATTTACCCTCAAAATACGAGGACATGATCGATCGAAAGTCAAAAAGTATTAAGAAAGAGGCAGACGAAGGAGGTGGCCCCAAGGAGGACACGGGGAGGTCGTCCCGTTTTCTTTAACTACCACATCTTAATATTTCCAGAGGTTTGTGCCCACCACAGCTCTCATCCCTCACCAACAACCACAACTCATAACCTATTACAACCCCACGGTCACAACATCACTCCCTCAGCCCAGGTAACGGGAGGAGTGTGACACCGGAGTAACACATGACGTCACTATTACGTAACGCTGACGGAGGAATTAAACCTATCGTCATGTACTGTATTGTTACTATGTATTGTGAATCATATATTAGGTACTATATATAATGTATTATGTATAATGTACTATATATAATGTACTATGTATTATGTATTATGCACTATGCAATATGGACCATGTATTATGTACCCTAAATAAATAATCTAGGGTCCATTTCTCGCTACAGGAAGGACCAGTTGCGTCTACTTTACACGTCACCTGTTCTGAATTATAACACTTCTTTCCTTAACTAACTTCGATGTCTGTCTGTATCTACAATATATCTGCGTGTCTGTATGTATGTATGTCCGTGTGTCTGTATGTATGTCCGTGTGTCTGTATGTATGCCCGTGTGTCTGTATGTATGTCCGTGTGTCTGTATGTATGTCCGTGTGTCTGTATGTATGCCCTTGTGTCTGTATGTATGTCCGTGTGTTTGTATGTATGCCCTGTGTCTGTGTATGTCCGTGTCTGTATGCGTGTGTCTGTATGTACGCCCGTGTGTCTGTATGCGTGTGTCTGTATGTATGTCCTGTATGTATGTCCGTGTGTCTGTATGTATGTCCGTGTGTCTGTATGTATGCCCGTGTGTCTGTATGTATGTCCGTGTGTCTGTATGTATGTCCGTGTGTCTGTATGTATGCCCTTGTGTCTGTATGTATGTCCGTGTGTTTGTATGTATCTGTGCCTGTCTGTATATCTAAATCCGCTTACGCCTGTCTGTTCTTATCTGTCTCTCTATCTCAACTGTATTTTCCAATGTGCCTCTGTCTGTCTTTTTCCACCTATTTGTCTGTCTATATGTCTGTATGTCTCTCTCTCTCTCTCTCTCTCTCTCTCTCTCTCTCTCTCTCGTATGGTCATCCAATTTAGTAACGTTCACGTGTGTGTGCAGTAAGTGTATGTGTGTATGTATTTGTGTGTGTGTATGTACTCAGCATTCTCTAGTATCGTTTTACCTGTACTCAGCGTTCTCTAGTATCTGTCTACCTGTACTCAGCGTTCTCTAGTATCTGTCTACCTGTACTCAGCGTTCTCTAGTATCTGTCTACCTGTACTCAGCGTTCTCTAGTATCTGTCTACCTGTACTCAGCGTTCTCTAGTATCTGTCTACCTGTACTCAGCGTTCTCTACCTGTAGCGTTCTCTACACCTGTAGTAGTATCTGTCTACCTGTACTCAGCGTTCTCTAGTATCTGTCTACCTGTACTCAGCGTTCTCTAGTAACGTTCTTCTAGTATAAAATATCGACATACCAAGACTTACATTAAAAAACACCATCATGCCACCTGTAGCGTTCTTTAATCTGTCTACACTCATAGTATCTGTCTACCTGTACTCAGCAGTATCTGTCTACCTGTACTCAAGTATCTGTCTACCTGTACTCAAGTAAAACTTAGTAACCTGTACTAGCTAGTAGTCTATACTCAGCGTTCTTTAGTATATAAAGGTGTGGGAGTAGAAATGTAAGTAGTAAAATAGAATAAGCGTTCTCTAGTATCTGTCTACCTGTACTCAGCGTTCTCTAGTATCTGTCTACCTGTACTCAGCGTTCTCTAGGGTTATAAAAATTGGACTGGCGATCGATGATAGAGGTCGCCGCCTGGGTTATAAAAATTGGCTGGCGATCGATGATAGAGGTCGCGGGGCAGAGCTGAGAGACCACCGGCACTTTGTTTCTTGTTTTCTTTATTGTGTCCTTTCTCTATTTATACGTTTAGTTTATGTGTTTGTGATTTTTATTTAATTATTTTGTTGTTTCTCTATTTTCTTCTTTATTTTTCCCTCTTTACGTTTTTCAGGTTTATTTTATTTGTTTTAAATATTATTTCTCCTTTCAATTATTTTATTTTATGTCTTCTCTTTAATATTTTCCCTCTTCGTTTATCTTCCATTTATTATTTTCAATTTTCTTAATTTTTGCTTTTCTATCGTCTTATAATCATTTATTTTATTCCCTCCCTTCGTTGTATAAGGCAGGCACTGTACTCGACCACCGTCACTTCCCCAAGAGTAACACTAGGTACCAACTCACACCTGGGAGGACGGAGGGGTGAAGCAAGGATATCTTAGCACAGTACAGGTGGCGAGTGTTGTTACCTGCATGCCTATCTATCTATCTATCTATCTATCTAGCTATAGGTCAGTCTACCCTTCCGTTTTTATGTATTTATCATAATGTCTATCTATTTATATGTCTATCTGTCTCACACACACACATACACACACACACACACACACAAAATCAATTCAGTGTGTGTGTGTGTGTGTGCGTGTGTGTGTGCGTGTGTTGAGGAAGGCAGCGCGGGGCGGGTCAGCTGAGGGATGTCTTCACGGCCCCGGCACTGCAGTGTGTGTCCTGCCCTCACACTGACAACATCTCCCCCAGCAGTGTGTGTCCTGCCCTCACACAGACAACATCTCCCCCAGCAGTGTGTCCTGCCCTCACACTGACAACATCTCCCCCAGCAGTGTGTGTCCTGCCCTCACACTGACAACATCTCCCCCAGCAGTGTGTCCTGCCCTCACACTGACAACATCTCCCCCAGCAAGTGTGTCCTGCCCTCACACAGTGTGTGTCCTGCACACTCATTCCCAGCACTGTATCTCTTCCCAGCAGTGTGTCCTCACCAACATCTCCCCCCCAGCAGTGTGTGTCCTGCCCTCACACTGACAACATCTCCCCCAGCAGTGTGTCCTGCCCCTCCTGCCCTCACACAGACAACATCTCCCCCAGCAGTGTGTCCTGCCCTCACACTGACAACATCTCCCCCAGCAGTGTGTGTCCTGCCCTCACACTGACAACATCTCCCAGCAGTGTGTCCTGCCCTCACACTGACAAACATCTCCCCCAGCAGTGTGTGTCCTGCCTCACACTGCACACAGCAGTGACTGCAACAACATCCTCACACTGACAACATCTTCCCCAGCAGTGTGTGTCCTGCCCTCACACTGACAACATCTCCCCCAGCAGTGTGTGTCCTGCCCTCACACTGACAACATCTCCCCAGCAGTGTGTGTCCTGCCTCCACACTGACAACATCTCCCCCAGCAGTGTGTCCTGCCCTCACACTGACAACATCTCCCCCAGCGTGTCCTGCCCTCACACTGACACCATCTCCCCAGCAGTGTGTCCTGCCCTCCACTGACAACATCCCCAGCAGTGTGTCCTGCCCTCACACTGACAACAGTCTCCCCCAGCAGTGTGTCCTGCCCTCACACTGACAACATCTCCCCCCAACAGTGTGTCCTGCCCTCACACCCACAACATCTCCCCCAGCAGTGTGTCCTGCCCTCACACTGACAACATCTCCCCAGCAGTGTGTCCTGCCCTCACACTGACAACATCTCCCCCCAGCAGTGTGTCCTGCCCTCACACTGACAACATCTCCCCCCCAGCAGTGTGTCCTGCCTCACACTGACAACATCTCCCCAACAACATCTCCCCCAGCAGTGTGTCCTGCCCTCACACTGACAACATCTCCCCCAGCAGTGTGTCCTGCCCTCACACAGACAACATCTCCCCCAGCAGTGTGTCCTGCCCTCACACTGACAACATCTCCCCCAGCAGTGTGTGTCCTGCCCTCACACTGACAACACGTCCTCGCCGACCTGGATAGATAGATAAATAAATATAGATGTACATTAATAGTGAAAGGTTTTATTATTCTATCGATAAATAATAAATTTGAATAAAACAAATGTTGTGTGGAATACCTGTCATTCATTTCACAACTGTATAGGAGTATATTAATATAATTAGTCATTAATGTTGATTTATATTATTATCATTGTTATCATTTGTCTTTTTTAGAATTATTGTTAAGTTTTCTTAGATTTATTTAGTTAAATATTTGTTAGCAGATGCGCGGCCCCGTTATTGTCCACTACATAATCTGGATTGAACTATATTATTTTTTCTAATTATTGTCACTATTATTGTCATTATAATAATTATTATCGTTGTGTTTATATTATAATTAATATAATTATCAATAGGATTAGCTTTATAATTTTCAAATAATGTTATGGGTGAGTGTTTCTCCACTTCACAACCTGGATATACTGTAACTTCCTTGTGAACCAAAACAAGAGCAGCGTGTTGAGGTGAAGGTCTGGTGGTGAGTTATAGTTCATCAATTCATCAATCACTCTCACACTTGGGAGTTGTGAGGCGGTGAACAGTACACCATGGGCGGCCCACAGAGGAGGAAGAGGCATCACAGGGGCGACACTCACCTGAAGAAGAGGTGGAGGACTAAACGTCGAACTAAAGACATGGACCAGGTGAGGAAGGTCTTTCGTCACCTTAATGAACTATTAATATGAGTAGTGTTTAGTTATTATGTGATTTAAGCCCATCTAGTGTTTCAGGGTTAATTGTATAAGTTTCTATGTACCCCAGGACCTCAGTTACCCAGAGAGACTAGAACGCCTGCAGTTACCCAGTAGGCGGTCAAGGAGTGACTTAATAGAGGTTTATAAGTTTAAGATTCGTTTTATTAATCCTTTCGTTTCAAATGATGTTCATATTCCGGTAAAAATCACCATTCCTCTATGTCTCATGCCAGGAACGGATTAATAGCACTGGCCACAGGTTGCATTTTAAGACTGCCACGCTTCACAAAAATGTTTATTGCACCAATGATGGAACTTTGCATTAATTTAATAATGTCTAAAAATGAATATTATAATAACAGTTGTTGCACACATCCATGGAGGAGAAGCTGGAGACAGTGAATAAATTGCCGGCCTAGATGAGGAATGTCGGTACTTGCTGCTGATTGGCTGAAATAATGAAATTTTAAGTACTTGTAACTCCTTGATGCTCATTGGCTGCTGATAGTCATGATGGTGAAAATAGCCCCTTTTATGTTTTAATACGTATACTGTAAATGTTCCTCTATAGTATATCTTAATGCCCACTTGTATAAATTTTCATTCATATGTTCGTGCAAATTACTTTCACTGGTGTTTGTTTAGAGGCAAAGATTGTGAAGCCAGTGTAGTATCAAGGAAAATTACATTACAATTTCCTTAAAGAGAGTGACAAGGTTAAGGAATTTTTTTAGGTGTGTGTTGGACTAGCTAGGAATGTATCCCATTGAACCCCATGTTATAATGAACTCGATTTATGATGCAGGGTATTGCGATTTACAATAGGGTTTTGAGTAATGTAACCCCATTGTAAATTGAGGTTTAACTATTTTATTTCTAAGGAATTATTATTTTTTGTCTGCCTTATTACTTATTCTAGGAAAATTAAAGGATTTGCACAGTGTGAGTAAACTAGAAATGTTATTAATTGTGTGAACTCTTGTCTGCCCTAGATTGATGATGACCTTCAAGATGATAATGCAGCCAAGTTACTACACCAGGAGATAGATGATGATAAGCCAGGGTCAGGACAGCACTACTGTCTTCACTGTGCGTAAGTAGCGGCGTTCCTCTCGACTCATGATACAGTAACCATTTAGGATTCCATTACTTCACTGTATGCACAATAACAGAACACAGAAATGGAATTTTCGCTGATGATGGCTACCGTCCCTACAGCTAACTTTCACTTCATGATGACTGCTATTTAAGGGATAATAAATATTCAACTCCTCTAAACTGTGGTTAATCTTTGTTAGGAATTATTAGTTATTTGTCAAATGACCTCATAAAATTTCCTCTACTTAAGGAACAGCACTGACTGCCTCTCTTACCCAGCTGGTTGACTCCTGTGACTATAATGGGTGTCCAGTGAACCAGTTGTATCATCCATAGTGCTTCTGGTGCTCTTGTTTTTGGCATTATTAATTAAGTTCTTCATTATTGTTTTGGGAGAGATAGATTTGATTATTTGGAAAATTAATACAGTACAAATGATTATTAAGTTCTGGTGGAGTGGTCATTGTACTAACTCCTGAAGCGAGTATCCTCAGGTTCCTTTCCTGGATTGTTATAAAGGTTCTTTCCCTGCTAACTACTAATTCACCTGGTGAGCTGCCTGAGAACTGGTCTGTTAAGGGGGGAGTTCTTGTCTCAGAATGCAGTCAGCCCACTGGAGAAGACAGGCTCTGCTAGCAGGTGCTCTAACAAAGAGGGTCTTGCTGGTATATAACTTGAATCTTTCCTTTAGCCATAAAATGGGATTTCAGTTTAATCCCTTGCTTTAAATATGGTATACTGTACTGTACTGTATAATGTTGCATAAATTTTGTTCTTCAAAAAATGAGGGAAGTGAGTACTTTTGAAGCACTAGTAAGATGTGTTTATCTGTGTGTCTGTTCTTGGATTATATACTTCATTATACATTATGATGGAGCGGTGAGAGACGTGCATGAATTTTACTAAATAATATTAGGCAACGGAGTGGATTTATTAATTGTAACTTTAAACGTTATGTGGATTTTTCTTTTTCAATTTGTATTTTTTAAGCATATAGAAAAAAAATTATCTTGATATTACTGAAGTTTATATTTTCACAAATACTATAAGTGGAATTAATTTGAATAAAAAGTTTTAGTTCTTTGATAAATTTCCCATTTTCTATACAGTAATTTTACACGACTTTGCCTTTTACAGTACAGTAGTTATATAGAGTTTGCAGGCTCTTTCTCCATATTTCTGACCACATGATGTTCCATGTTTTAAGTCAGTCAGTATCTCAGCCTTTAATATTGAAATGTATCCTTGACAGGCGTTACTTCGTTAATTCAGAAGCTCTCAAAGGTCACTTTAGAACTAAAGTTCACAAGAGACGACTAAAAGCCTTAGAGATGGAACCTTACACTATTGAGGAGTCAGAGAGAGCTGGGGGCCACGGTTCGTACATTCCTCCCAAGAAACGCAAGATGGAAACACAGCCCCTTGATGACGGAACCTTCGACCCAAGTACTGAAGATGTTGATATGAAATGACTTGAATTTTAGTATAAGTTTTGATAATGTACTAATGTTACACTATATAGCATCTAAAATATTAAACTTAATGAAGCCTTTGTAATCCTATATATATTGTTGGTATACGTAATTATAAATCAACATCTTTTACACATTCTCCTTTGATTTAGTGGGATGGAAAGACTCGAGTTTTTAGCCAAAATCCTGTACTTAATGGGAGAAATTCAAGAGTTCACATTCTGGATAGTAATGTTCTCAACCCATCTGGCTGCAGTTAAGAGTCCAGACCAGTGAGTTAGCCATCAGCATATGATCAATTATGGTAAAATTTGTCCATTGTGCGTATACACATTTTTTAATGTTCTCTATAATCAGGAAGGATATACAGTGCAGTACAGTCTGTGTTGTTACTTTGTCTTTCTTGATTGGCCCATAACTTCTCAGTGTGTTTATTATGTCTCAGCCACCACACCTATATGGAGTCACCACAGTTGGCTGCCTGTACATTGCACCATGCCTGACTGCAGCCTCAATCACCACTACTATTTCTTAAGTACATAAACTGAACTAGTTTGTATGCTGTGTAACTTACATCACTTTATTTGGATTGTGATGTTTAACTTCCTCTAAAAGTATATCTTCTTGTTTAAACACTGGTGCAGTATTGTGGGTGGTATCTTATACAGGTGTACCTTCAAGGTTCTTAAACCTAATAAGTTAACATTGCTTATATACAGTTTAACTATTACCATATATATATATAATAATCATTTAACAGCCATTTTCTGTGCTGGTTAGCTGTGATTACCTGATGGCAGCTCTCCATGCTGCAAAGTCTCTTGCAACCTCTCAGGACTCTAGGCTTTTTAAGTACAGTTTTCATTGCAACATGTATACTAAGGTCTGGAGATAAGTCAAGTTGGCTGAAGGAATATTCTTTTCTTTGATTTTGAAAATGGGTTCAGGATTAAAGTTTTCTTTTCCAGTACTAGATAATGAAGGTTGTAACAATTGACTGGCTAAATGGCTAGTTAGCTTTTAAATGGTGGAAATGAGGTGGAGTTTGTGTGAAATTAACTCTGTTCTTGCTTCATGACTCGCCATCTAAATCCTCATTATACCACTTGGCCAAACCTTACGTCCAACACCCTTAAACACAACCAACCAACTAAAATATTTGGATGAAATTAAGTCAACAACCTCAGAGATTTTAGTATAATTTATTCTTAATTCTGTAGCAATATGAAACTAGGCAATATCCTGAGAGTTCACACCAAGAATGAAGAGTTATTATGTTCAGATTATAAAACAAATGTATCAAAAGTTAACAATGGCAAATGAAACAGTCAGTAGTTTATCTGGCCAATTATTCCCAGCGTTATGAAGGACGACGACACCGAGTTATATGTATGAATATTAAAATGAAATCAACGAAAATAGAATTGATTAAAAAAAAAAAAAAAGTTACCCATAGTATAGCTTAGTCTGCCCTGACCAATAATACCAAAGTTAGTGATATACTGTAATCTTTCTGCAGGACAGTGACATAGTACAGTACAGTATTTAAATGTAAGACTATTAACACAAAATAACTAATGAAAACAGACTTTAAAACAACCAATAACAGGTTAAATACAAAACTTCATAAATATATTTCCTTTGAAAAAATTTGCCCATCCAAACTTTTGTGAAAATATGGAGAAAAAAAAAACTTATGGTACCAAATAGGTGAAGTTAATGAGAGACATGTCTACAGAAACTAAATATCCAATGTAGTCCAGATATTGTGAGAGATTCTGTTGTTCATAAACATATTGTACAGTAGCCTAAAAATATTATTCATTGTACTAAAAGATTATAAATGTGTTCTACCTTGTAAAAGAAGCTTTCATACAGAATCTGTTCTTTCTTCTCACAAAAGAACTTTACAAAACAAAAAAATTCTGTCCAGCAGTCAACACACGGACACATCACTGGTTCAATTTTCCCGACTTGCCAACACTGTACAATCACAAAGTCTTTAAAGCCAGTACAGTACAGTGTGTGTGTGCAACTCAAGCATCAGGGTCGGCCTTGTACAGCTTGGCACCCTGTCTCGCCAGCTTGTCGGCGATCTCATTACCCTCATGGCCTGCATGACCCTTCACGTGCACCTGCAATTACATACCAGTTTTACAGCAAAATAATTGGGGATTTTTACAAATATACTATACATTACTTCAAGTCCTGTATTTTAAACCATTGAGGTACTGTGCAATACTATTCGTCTGTAGAAGTATAACTGATCATCTATCATTACTAGTCACGACAATATTAGTGGTTTAAACCTCTTAATCTTCTAGGACTTACCCACTTGACAGCCAAATCCTCAGAGGCTGCATCCAGAGCTATTAGGTCTTCCTTGTTCTTGACTGGTTCTCCATCACTCTTCACCCAGTTCTTTTTCTTCCAGTTCTTGAGCCAGGAGGTCATACAGTTAATCATGAACTGAGAGTCTGTGTGAATTGACACTTTGCTGAATCCTGTTAATTAAAGCAAAACAAGAGGACCTTAGTAAATTAAAGTGAACACAAGATAAAACTCAATATGAAGACTGATATATCCAATGTTTTCATCAACAAAACCTTTTTTTATTTTGATATACTGTACTACATTATGATAAAATTTGCTTGGAAGTGAAAAGGTTAGGTTATGTTCAGGGTATTCAATCATCTGGTGAAATATGCTGTGGTGGCTAATCTTCATATCATCAAAGAAATCTTAAAAGGTTGATCCAACACAGCTAACCTGAAGCTTTTGCCAACTCCAGGGCAAAGGAGGCAGCCTGAATCTCAGCTGTGTTGTTGGTTGCTCTTCCCTTTACTGGTTCACTTACATTGCTGAAATTAATTGGTTTTAATTAAATACTGTACATACATCTATGAATGTGTTGTGGTAAGGTATGTGTATAAATGTGTTGTGGACTGGTAGGGTGTGTTTCTGTAATCTTCATGTTGGTTCACCAACCATATATTAGAGTGAACCCTCCATTTAACAAACTATGGGGAAAGGGTAGTCCATTAGGTCGAGGTTTCACTGTTGACCATATCTTCTTCAACCATGAAATTAAATATGGTGCTGTTGTTACAAGGAAAAATCCCAGGACCGGTGACCACTACCTTGTAAACACCGAGGGATATCTCTAAAAGACACAGTAAGTTTTAAGAGAGAGGAACCATACTAAATATCAGTCTGTCTGCTGAGTTATGCTGTCAGGATTAACTAGAGGTAGAGACAGATGGATTGATGGTTATACAAGAATCCCACATGAATGAGGAAGCCATAAAACAATCCTGTGGAGAGAATGAGTGTTCCCTCAATCGGCACACAACAAGGAGGAAAGAAGAGCAACACACACTAGATAATGGAAGTATTAGCTGAAAACATATTTGATGGAAAAGAACAATTTAAGAAAGTTTCATTTGATCTTTGACTCCTAATATGTAACACTGACCATTGACACACAAGATGTGGATTAATCAGTCTGCAAATTATCGTTGGTGTAGCAATAAGACAATAATTAACTACTGTACATCACAAGCACAGCAACAGGTAAACTTACAGTGGATGATCTTTTCCAAAGTACACACCAACACCAGCTTTGGCTCCATTTCTCCCGTTGAATTCACACGCCCCGTCAGTGTAAACTATGAGGAATCCGTCAGAATCGGTGGAGAATTTTGTCTTGTCACTTCCGCCAGAGTCGCCTGTGTTGAGCTTCTTGACAACAGATGGTCCGTTGGAGTCTTCGTCTGAATCAGAAGAATCATCTCGCTTCCTCTTGTCAGCTGCGAAGGAAGGTTTAAGTGAGCTGTTTTTCCGAGAGAACTTTGGGTGAACACCACATGTGGTGGCCACATAATCGTCAAACTCTGACCTCAGCACTGACAATTCTTTCTGTAATCTCTTCATTTTGTTCTTCATCTCGTTGAGGGCTGGATCCAACTGGCCTGTGAAATTATTTTTTAACCACATGAGTGATGTCAAGTAAGAAACAGATTATTGTATAAAGATTTAATAAACTGTACATGCAATGTTTTGATTTAAATATTACAGTATTCATGAATTAGGAATGTTTAGTTAGTAAGCAAAGGTGGATGTAATTATCTGGAGATCAATTTGACCACATATGAGTGCAACAGTTCAGACTGAGGCAGTAGGAAAATCTTCCTAAAAAAAAAGTTACTGAATTACTGTTGCATGAATTCCCTGAAAGAAATTATAAATGTATTTACAAAAACCTTACTGCAAGTCAGAAACTACAAAATGGTACAGTACTTATATACTGTACCAGGATACAGCGCCACAGATGTTAAATAAGCATCAACACTACTGTACTAGCTGCTACAACATGAAGGTGTTACCGAAGATTCTTATGGTTACAGGTTTTGTAGAAAGGCAAGTTAAGTGTATCTGAGAGCTGGGAGTTAGTACGAGTCTTGGCTGTTACGGAGAGACTGGAGACCGAGGTGAAACACAAATTTCTGTACTACAGTACTTGCATTCAGATTATGGAAACGTCCATACGAAATTTTTAACTTTTGACCACAAATGTTAAATTTTATTTTTAACTATTTTATTATGTCTTTTGGCTGAAAAATATTTCCGTAAGAACACATCTCTAGTTATATGCAGTGCAATGAGTTTCAGTGGGAATAGCGGTCTCGTGCTACAGAATTTCGTTCATCTCATCCATAATGGGGAGACGGCTTGCTTCATTATGTAGAAAAATTTAAAATAAAAAATAATTTACACAAAATAACTTCTCCCCGTGCATGAGTTTTCCTGCTGTGGTGAGTAAAATCTTCTAGAGTGGCGTCCCCAAAGTGAAGGTGCTAACTATAATCTAGTAAATGTCCAATACCTTACTAGGAACTGCTGCAGATGTTAGTTATGTATCAAATAGTGACATGAGGGTAGGACAACTCACTTCCAAAATACATTACATTACTGTGATTTTGCTTTGCAGATCGAAGGTGCAAGTACAAGGAGTGTGAGGATTACTATGCCATTGAGTACAGTCTTTACATGCAAGTACAAGGAGTGTGAGGATTACTATACCATTGAGTACAGTCTTTACATGCAAGTACAAGGAGTGTGAGGATTACTATACCATTGAGTACAGTCTTTACATGCAAGTACAAGGAGTTGTGAGGATTACTATACCATTGAGTACAGTCTTTACATGCAAGTACAAGGAGTGTGAGGATTACTATACCATTGAGTACAGTCTTTACATGCAAGTACAAGGAGTGTGGGGATTAATATACCATTAAGTACAGTCTTTACATCCAAGTACAAGGAGTGTGGGGGAGGGGGGGGTTACTATAGGGTTCAATAAGCAAAACATTTGGAGATATTATGAAACCCCCCGTCAGAGCTTTAACAAAATTACCTAGACAGTAATGGTGTAACTCCTTCACTGTCTACACTCACCACACAAACATATAGCACACTTACTGTACCTGTTGTGAAGTATTGTAACATGAAAACTACTCCTGTAAATATTTAACTGAAAATGGTCAAACTATGAACTATACCGTGGTAGATTGACACAAACATGCCTGCTGGCCCTAAGATAAATGCAGGGTAAAATCCAGTTCTTAACATGCATGAACTGAGAATGCTTAAGTGTAGAGTATTATTTATCAACTACAATATCAATTAACTCTATACACCATGCCCCTCATTATCATTCTAAAAAAAACAAAATTAGATTTATGAGCAGTTCAAGTACCATGAACAAACATATATATATATACCAAGAACTGCACTGTACATACAATATACCGACAAGGCATAATTCTTAAAAGCTTGCTGTGAAAATCCCATACACAGTACATTACCACACTAAAAACTTACTACAATTATCAAGACAAAAAAATAAAGCTTTACAATACAGTACATTAATTATATAAAAAACATGGTTCATACATATACAATACTCCTGAACAGGGTGTTAAGAAAGGTTTCTGTGTAACTGTAATAATTAAAGATATACTATTTACCCTTTTCTACTTATGGTAAATATTGTAAATGGTTGCAGTAAATGTTTATTGTATGTAGAACAATGTGTATAACAAGGAACAACTTTATTGTTAACTATTGTAGGTACTACACTGTACTTACGACTAGGCTCAGATGCCTTCTCTTTTTCGCTCCCCTTATTCTCTCTCTCAGTTGCCGGTTTCTCACGACGATCTACCACAGGATTTGAGGCAGCATTTTCCTGCACAAATTCCTCCGCTTCGTCCTTGGTTGAGAACTTCTTGTAGCGAGCGCAGTGAAAACCATTAATTTGTTTTTGACATTCTGGCCTGAAAATATAATACAGGAATGTAAATAAATGAACTATATATTAGAGAATTCTTAAGAAATATAGGAACTTGATTATAGTCTGTATGGTAAACCTCGGCCGACTCACAGGTGCTCATCTGGTGATTCACCCCCCTCCCCCAAGCTTAACCAGCCTGAAGCTTTTAATAAGGATCAATATTCATTAACAATATCTGGACAGTTGTTCTGGACATTTTTTATGATAGCTTCCATAATTTTAAAAGTCTTTACAAATTTCTTTCTAATTTAATTTTATCGTTAACTGGGGTTTTTAAGTGAGGTTAGGTTAGCATTTGAAATAAATGGGATGACTAATCTTATGTGATCCTTATTATTACTGTACTGTATTATTATATGTAAAATTTTTTTACCCTACAGCAGTGAAGAAATTGTAATCAAGACTCGTCAGTCCGGTGAGGAAGTTGGGAAAAAATTACTGGTACTGTATGTTTGTTCCGGGAAGCAAACCATCACTTAATTCTGACTGTGGCAGGAATAGACCAAATTTTGGCAAGACTCAGTGGTCTGCAGCTGCTAAGATCAGAGAGGCCGGTGTTGGTTTGTTTAACTTGCCTGAACGTGTACAGTATACAACACATGGAGACTGGGGCCTGCTTGCTTCCCACCTAGTAACACAAAGGTAAATTCCTAGTCATATTATCCTCACAAGATTTCCATTAAAAAAATAAATAAATACAGTATTACCAGTATTAACAATGTGGAATACAGGCATTTCTACATAATTACATAAAACAACCATAATTCCAAGACCTTTATTTGTTTTTCTGGGTAAAACTTATAACAGATGCACTACTAAACAAGCTGATTTGAGATCTTATTTGCATAAATTATGATACAGTACTGTACAGTACAGTATTTGGTTACTTGACCCAGTGTAAGAGCTGTGAGATAATGTCTTGATGTTACTTGGGAAACAGCGAGTAGGTCGTGACCTTTGGCAAGCTAACAAAAACCATCACTGAACTACAGGCAGCTATATCTGTTTAGCAAGAATGAATCACTGAACTTAAGTCAACGATTTTTTTTGTCATTTTGCCAGGCGTTAGATCTCTTGCCATTTCCTTAGAAAATTCAAATGTGTATTTTTGCAGTTCCGACACACCTGACACGGGATGTTTGAACTTTACTTTAATAGCACATGCAGTACAGGTATGTTTAAATAACAAAGGATCTATAAATGAAATCCCCCACCCCCCCCCCCAAAACTAGTGGCTGAGCGGCACCTGATACAAGGTTGGCAATTCCACAGGAGCACTGCCAGTTTATTTGTAAACTGGCAGTGGATATTTGTCCAGTCATGTTTTTTTTACATACTTCCGCTGTGTCTGGCATCATTCTGGTTCATCGAGGCTGATGATGCATTGATTAGATTACTGAATTCATGCAATTGCAAACCTAACCTGTCTAAAAGTAACAGGTCATTAGTCTCAAACATTCAACATGATGCTGGACAAATTGCAAACGTAAAGATCCATGGATAAATAACCACCAAGTACTAAATTTACAATACACCTAAACTAACCATAACACACACACACATGGTTTCCTGTACTTAAGTTTGGCAATGCTCAGTGGTTCATTAGTACAAAAGGAACATAGTTTAGAATTATTTCACCTGAAGATTAGCCACAGCTTATATCACCTTATGATTAAACACCTTTATGTTACCTGGAGGAGTTAGAGTGGCA
The DNA here is from genome assembly GCF_018991925.1 of Homarus americanus. Classification (NCBI taxonomy): domain Eukaryota; kingdom Metazoa; phylum Arthropoda; class Malacostraca; order Decapoda; family Nephropidae; genus Homarus; species Homarus americanus. The sequence continues at coordinate 15,191,525 of NW_024737097.1, forward strand.
GCTCTTTTGGCACGTTTAGTACAATACTGTATTACAAATTTTTACATAGACCAAGACTTATTTCAACATCCTAGCTAAATAACTAACATTCAACATCCTGGCTAAATAACTAACATTTCAACATTCTAGCTAACCAACATGCCAACATCCTAGCTAACTAACATTTCAACATCTTAGCTAACTAACATGCCAACATCCTAGCTAACTAACATTTCAACATCTTAGCCAACTAACATGCCAACATCCTAGCTAACTAACATTTCAACATCCTAACCAACTAACATTTCAACATCCTAACCAACTAACATTTCAACATCCTAACCAACTAACATTTCAACATCCTAACCAACTAACATTTCAACATCCTAACCAACTAACATTTCAACATCCTAGCTAACTAACATTTCAACATCCTAGCTAACTAACATTTCAACATCCTAGCTAACTAACATTTCAACATCCTAGCTAACTAACATTTCAACATCCTAGCTAACTAACATTTCAACATCCTAGCTAACTAACATTTCAACATCCTAGCTAACTAACATTTCAACATCCTAGCTAACTAACATTTCAACATCCTAACCAACTAACATTTCAACATCTTAGCTAACCAACATGCCAACATCCTAACTAACTAACATTTCAACATCCTAGTTAAAACTGTCTTACATAAGAACAATAAACATCATAAACATTGTGGTTAAGAGTTAGTTGCTGAGGTCAATGAACTGTGTCTAAAATTAACCACTTTCACTGACATACACTCACACGACCCAGCAGGTGTGGGCGTGAGGCACCACTATCACTAACTACAAGATGTATACTTAACATTATATATTGACAACACCACAAAATTAAATTAACATCTCAGTAAACCCCAAAAGCTTTTCATATAGATAAACAAAGAAATACATTTTAAAATATCTCGGGCAACTTCTATAGACATTTATTCAGTAAATTATCATACACGTTCACAGTGGTTCATCATTGACAGTTTAGTTATACAAGTAATAATGGAAAAGTGAGTAGATTTAACCAATGATAACTTAGAATGGATCAGTTTAAGAAAGTTATAACCTAAATACCACACACGTCCTTCACCCCCGGTCATGAGAAAGGTTCTAATTATCACTGTATATTATAATTAATGCTCACCACGACTCGTATATCCCTGGTTTATGGCCCCTGGCAACAGCGTAGAAGGGCATTTTGCGTACGTGTAGGATCTGGATGGTTGAGAGAACACGACTGAGAGACGCAAGAGACCTCCAGCCCCTCATACCATGTGCAGGGCGATGACGTCACACCCGGTCTGTTTACTTTGTCTCAACTTGTTACCGCGACCACGACTTCGATGGTTGTGTTTATATAATTAGAAATAGGGAAATATATAGATGGATGGGTCAGTAAACGGTTAATTATTTATTAAAATCTTCATACAAGTTTACATTTGTTTTGTATGTACTTACACAGTGCAGGTATATAAATAATGGTAAATAGTTAGTCGGTTTAACGAAGGATAGCCCGAGAAAGACGTTATAACATTATTTACAGTTTCATATATTTTGAAATCTAATTGAAGCTCATAATAAAATACTAAATCCTAATGAAAATGTAACCAGATTTATTACAATGATACTATAATTATGAGATATTATTTTATTAATGGTGCTTTGTTTATAATGAATATACCAGTCACTTCCATATGGGAACATAATCAAGTAGTGTGTCAGAATGCCTTTAAAAACGTGATTCTCTTTTCACTCCATGTATTCGAGAATTTTAAATTTTGATAGAAAGTTTTCGCCTGAGAAAAAAAAATCCATATTAGTTGTGTAAAGTATTCGGACAATGAGAAAGTTGTCTATGACGTCACCTCTAAAAGACCAACACAATTTATAATGACGTCATTTTGCTGCACCCCTCCAATAAAATATTTCACTAAAATTAATCACTGAAGGACTTAACACCCAACCAGCTATATCACGTCTTCTCTAGCAACAATGGTGATAATTGTAAAGTAGAATGATGGTGTTATTACCACACAAGGCTGATTATAAGAGAATGTATCAACACACAAGTAGCGGCGCTGAGGTCATACTTATATACGCACCCTAGTGAGTGCTGCCACCTGCCCTAAAATGCTCCAATGTCGGAAATTTTAAAATATATTCAAACCGAGGCCTTAAGACTGTGTTATAAACGACAATTAAGATATAGAGACACTATAAATGAAACTTTATGATTCTTATACGCAGTATGACTGATTAGAAACATGAAAGTCACAGCATCAGGTGTTTTTAGTTAACTAACTTTTGTACAGCAACTCATTAATCCCTTGCTGTTTACGTTGCTCTTTATACACTGGTGCAGCAGCTGTGTGGGTGTGGGTGTGGGTGGATAGGGTCTTAGTCATATATTCATAAACTTTTAAGGCAGTTCCGGTTTTGACAGTTTTCGTTAGATAGTCTTGGTTGAATAGTATTTACCATTGTGTATGTGTGTGTGTGTGTCTATGTACACAATGAACCAATGTGATTTGTATGACGATTTTATCGAATGTGTGTGTGTGTATGTGCGCGCGCGCGTGTTCAGGCTTACAGAAATACCTCTTGAGTCAGGTGTCTTAAGACCAACAACTGCTGCTTATAAATAACCAACGGACTTATTATCTTAACGGATGACCTGCAGAATCTCCACCCCAGCTTATTTCACCTAAAGATTAACCTAACAACCTAACCTAACCTAACCTAACCTAACTTAACAACCTAACCTAACCTCATCCTCCCAAATAGCGTCAAGGTGGTTAATCTTTAGGGGAACTAAGCTGGGGTGCTGAGTCTTCAGTATAAATACAGGTATATATATATATATATATATATATATATATATATATATATATATATATATATATATATATATATATATATATATATATATATATATATATATATATATATATATATATATATATATATATATATATATATATATATATATATATATATATATATATATATATATATATATATATATATATATATATATATATATATGTGTGTGTGTGTGTGTGTGTGTGAGAGAGAGAGGTTAATAATAACATACTGCAGGAAGGAGAAGATAAACACCAGATAATGGAGATGAACTAAAAAATAATAAATAAAAAAAGATAATTGGAAATAAAACGTTAATTATCTCGTAGACAACAGAGGGTTTGTCAAGGTCTAGGTGTGGAGAGGACAGGGAGAGACGAAACACTGAAAAACAGTGAATAATTTAGAAGAGGAGATAGAAGAGAAGGAAGTGTGTGTGTGTGTGTGTGTTGCTATGGAAGGAAAACATGAGAACGGATAAACTAAATATTGATCGGTATAATTTGGGCGAGACAAGTATTATATAAATACTAAACCACATAAGTGAATGGCGAGAGGGTGAATGAGCGTACGTTGGTGTTTGTATGGGGCGTATGGGCGGCTGGCGTCTTACAGATTATTAGAGAAAACGAGTGGCGAGGAGGGTAACCTGAACTAAGCTAAAGATTCTGTCACTTTTTTTTTAAACTGACCACTCAGCTATTTGGAAAAAAGAGCTTATTAGAATCATATCACGACAAGAAACTATACCACAGCTTAATTCACCTAAAGATTAACTACCTTAATACTATATGGGGGAGTAATGAGGTTAGGTTTGGTTACGTTAGGTTAGATTTGGTTAGTTCATTCTGTCATTTGTTGAATGACGAATTTACTAAAAACCCCTGTAGGTATTTATATATTTATCTATTATTTAACCGCATACGTCAACACTAAACATGATTCTTGCTGTCACACACACACACACAGAGGAGCCGCATCACCAAACATGACGTCAAGTTATTTTTACATATTAACTCATATATTCCCTCAAACATCATCATATGAGTTAACTAACTACACAAAGAGAATGTTTATAAGTTAACTGTTGTATAGAAATCAAATATTGTTAAATAATTAAATTGATATTATTAAGTTGGACACAATGATGTACCGTAGCGAGGTAGCGTAGTGTATTTCCTTTCTTGCCTATTATGTAAGTCTGTAATAATTGTTTTTAAATGAATACCAATGTTTATAATGTAAGCACATGAATATATGGCGTCAACAATCCTTCCTCTGACTTCAATATAAGATCATGAACTGGCCTGGGGTCACTGGGTGGTGTCAAGGGGTCAAAACTATAACTGGGGGTAAAGGTTTACAGGTATTATTTTCGACTGATATTTCGATAGTCATATCTTGTATATACTTTAGAGGTGCTGAGGAACTTAAAGTGACGTGTATATTACTTCGAGGAACCTGAAATCATCTAAATTACCTCTGAGGAAGTTAAAAAGTTAAAACGATATAGATTAACCTGGAGATGTGATATAATGTCATATGGGAGGGATGGGGGGAGAAAGAGGCTAAGTGGAGGATGTTAGGGAGGGAGGGTAATAGCGGTGACGGTGGCGGGAGGCGGTAACATAGATAATATTAATCAGAATTGTGTTTTTTGATTATCAGTAATGTAATTGCCTCCCGCCACACACACACACACACAGCAGCTGGTGATCACTCTGTCTCTGTATACTACTGTATGTCAGTGAGGTGAACGTAGTGTTAACTGACTGAAGGTAACTGTTTACAGTGAGTGTGAAACTTTCATGACGATTTTACAGAATAATTATTAAATTTATCTAGCTATTGGTTTAGTGCCTGAGTGATGATAATTACTGGGATGGCTGGGAAAGTATCGTCGGTGGCGGTGGTGTTGTTGATGGCGGTGGCGGCTGGGGAGACACAGTACTGCGACCCAATACCCGACCATCGTAAGTACCGAGCTGTGTAAAGTTACTTATAGACAGTGGCTATGTCTTTTTTGTAAGTGAATTATTATTATTATTATTATTATTATTACTTTATACTTTTACCCCGTAAACTTAAAGGGTTATAATGTGTTACAGCCACTTAACAGCTGCTGTGATGTGTTACAGCTGATCCTCCGCCACAGCCTCGGATGCCACAGCAGTTCACCATCAAGTCAGAAGTGGTCCAGGCAGCTCAGGGGCCAAGTGATGACGTTATTGATAGTCTAGGTGAGTACCCCCTACCTCACACACCTGTTATTCCCTCTTACACCTGTAGTTACTCTTACGTCCATTTGAATCTTGGAAAACACACCTGTAATCTATTTTCTCATACACCTGTAGTTACTATAGTGCGTTTTTCTCAGCTGAGAAAAAACGCACTATAGCACATATATACCCGAGTCGTAAAAAGACACACCTGTAATTTCTCCCGTATACACACACACACACTTGTACACCCACCTGTCTTGAAAAAACTACACCCGTAATCTATCAAATACCTGGAATCAATTTCTCTCATACACACCTGTACACACACCTGCCTCTCGCCCTCAGTGGTGTATACGGAGACGGTGTATGATGGACCTGGGAATAAGATATCTATGGACACTTACTCCAAGTATGCCCTAGTGAAACGCATCCTGGACTGGACTACGAAACAGATGGTTGAAGTCCACATCTCTAAGATAGGTGAGTGTGTTGTGTTCCTCTGAGTGTGTTGTGTTCCTCTGAGTGTGTTGTGTTCCTCTGAGTGTGTTGTGTCTCTCTGAGTGTGTTGTGTCTCTCTGAGTGTGTTGTGTCTCTCTGAGTGTGTTGTGTCCCTCTGAGTGTGTTGTGTCCCTCTGAGTGTGTTGTGTTCCTCTGAGTGTGTTGTGTCTCCCTGAAGGTGTCTCCTCCCTCAGATACCAAGAAGAGGGAGTGTATCCTGCGGCCGCTGGAGGAGGAGACGTATCTCTTTCCGGTTCTCTGGGGCGCCGGGAAGAACCTCTCCTTGGACCACATCATCGACCCCGGCGTGTTGGTGGGCGTCCTCGACTGGTCCATCATACACTACAAGGTCAGTGCCACACCCCTGCAGCTATACCATACTTGTCACACTACTATCACTACTTTTTTCCCTGGCCTCCAGCCTCCCCCAATAGCCACACCTTCGCCGCCATTTTATTACCTTAAAATTAACTATCCTAATACAAAAGTAGCTATCCTAGCTGTGTTGAGTTAGCAAAGCTGCAGATCTATGCGGCATTCAGTGACTGTTGCCTCAAAATCAATATCTGCGACTGTTGTCTGCTTTGGGGCCGAAGATCTCGTTTCCCTGAGGCAAAGCAATGCAGACCTAAGCAGAGAGAAGGACAGTCGACATCTCAAGCAGGCTGTAACGTAATTTCTGGGTTGCTGCTTCTGTCCGGATAACACCTCGGCCAGTCTTTCATAGAAACACCTTGCACTTGGTCCCATCCCACCAGGGGTTGTGAACACCAGAGGAGTGAAGCTGCCCTGATCAACATTCTGAATTCTCTCCCCATACTCCCTGTTCCTGACATTCTCGTTCCTCTTGTGTGCAGCATCGAGAGCTAGGTTACGGTGACTTATGGCCATGGGGTCGAAAATCCTCAAACTTCCTTCCTTTTTCCCTCCTTGTTGACAAATATTAACCTCCCTCCTCTTTCTCTTACTGCTGGTGTTGCTATTGGTGCTACTGGTGCTGATGCTACTGGTGCCTCTCCTCCACAGGGCACGTACCTGTACCGGGGACTGGACGCCTACAGGTGGGACTGGTGCGGTCTTACTGTGTGTGAGGTCAACGCCGGCACCCAGAACGTCTCTATGGCCACCTACTGGAGCGGTCAGTGTTGTAATGCTTCTATACCCTACTGGGAGTGTTAGTGGAGTATGTCTGGAGTATAATGGAGGAGGTTGTGATGTCTGGAGTACCTGGAGGCAGTATGAGTGCCACCATTTATGAGGGCTGCTACTGCCATTCCTTTTACTGTTATATATCACCATTGGTAGCGTGACGATAGGAGGCTCGTGGGTAGGTGTAATGATAGTATCAAGCAATAGGGAAGAAATAACGGTAAATACTGTAGGTAAATAATATACACAATTATACAAATACAAAGTTTATTTAAACATGAATATGAAATTAGAAGAAAAAATTGGTTTGTACTAACAGACGAAATCTATTACTAGGCCCTCAGGCTCAACATACTCACACCATTACTGGGTGGACATATTCAATACACTTCCAACCCTACTGGGTGGACATACTCAATAGCACAACTATGATAGTCACTTAGCACCATAAATACTAGGCAACTGCCACTACAACACTCAGTCGTCAGGAGTGATACTCAAGCAACAGCCATGGGGTCCAGCCACCATGGAGTACTATCTGACGAACTCTGGAGATCCCAGTGGGTTAATTCCACCACACAAATATAGCCCTACTGAGGTAGACGATGGGGGCTGGTAGTGGTGTGTGGCTTGGTGGTCCGGGGTCACCTCGTGGACCGAGCGTTAGGGCCAGACGAGCCAGCTATGGGGGCTATAGGTGGTCTGAAGTGTCTGACGGCCGGGTCTCACGAAGGTAACTGATCCTACTGGACCTCGGACATGTCCCCAGACATAGTGGATACAACATCCACCCTACAGACACGGCCTAGGCTGCGTTAGGGACCTGTATGGATGAAGGGACGGGCACTTACTAACCGGTGACAACAACAACACGTTTCAGGGGACGTTAAAGACGTAAATATGACTTTACTCAGAGCGTATCAACTACGTTACTGTAACACTTGCACAATCAACTATCAATTGGGTCAAATCACTTAAAGAAGGGCAAATTACAACACAGCGTGGAATGGCATACCTGTATGGATGAAGGGACGGGCACTTACTAACGGTTAAAATGCCCGCGTGCCCTCACTCAAACCAGACCAGGGAGTCCAGCTACTCCTATTCCAATGAATTAATTTACGGTACCCTCTGACGTTGAAATTGAGACTATGAACTCATTTTCATTCTCTACTATTATCTTCACTAACAATGCTCTGACTCAGCTATCGAAAGCAAAATTAAATTGATTACAAAGGAATGGATGGCAACAGGTCCCAGCATACAGCGTCTGCTCCCATAGACAAAGGCGGGGGAAACAGAGAAAACGGGGGACGTTTCCACTGGGGGACTCGGAAGGTTTTGTGGACGTTTGAGCGTAATATGAATCCTTAAGGTTTTCAGGTTAGCTCTTATCATGACACTGTGAAGTATATTGTGCTGTTATAACATGAGTACAGTATTTACTTCGGTAGAACATCACAGTAATGTTTACATACACTTACTGATGTATACATAAACTGGCATGTGTACATAACCAGGCGTGTGTACAACCTGGCGTGTGTACGTAACTAGGCGTGTGTACGTAACCAGGCGTGTGTACTTAACCTAGCATGTATACATAACCTGACGTGTGTACATAACCAGGCGTGTGTACATACCGCCGTGTGTACATATAAGTGGTGATAATTAAGTCATCCTCACAATGGTTAAGATAAGACAACATAAACCAGAGATATATTAACCTTGCTGCAAACACTGATAAGTTTTTGTTTACTGTGTGTGTGTGTGTAAGTGTGTGTGTGTGTGTGTGTGTGTGTGTGTGTGTGTACAATGTATATGTATGTATGTATGTGGTGTGTCTGATAATGTGTGTTTACAATGTGTACAGTATATGTGTATATTTGTATGGCACGTCTCCCAATCAGCTGACCGCTACCTCTACCTTCAGCGTCCAACTGGGAGGTGCCTGGAGGAGGGTCAGTACCTCTGGGGTGGGAGATACAGGTACGGCCGGGCCTAGGGCAGGAGGAGGTGTTCAAGCCCCACGTACAGAACATCATGGCCTTCACGCCGCTGATCGACTACACCACCTTCACGGTACGTCTGAGTGTTGAGTTGTTTACAGTATGTAGTTCTTGTTACTGGCTCGCTGCTGGTACATGTTGGGTCACCTGAAGATTAACCTAACCTAACCTGAAGACTAATCATGCTAACCTAACCAAACTTGACTCGACCTAACTTAACCTACCCGCTGGTCACACAGATCCCGCCAGACCTCTACTGTACAGCCATGGTGCCCGAGCCTGGTCATCCCTTCCCAGACTTCAGTAAGGACCGCCTCTTCACCTTCAGCTTAGAGGCGAGGGACACCACCATCCATGACTTCACCTGGGCTGATGTGAGTACTGTCGTCCTTTCAACTGTCTCTCTGTTTCTTTCTCTGTCTGTCTGTCTCTCTTTCTCTCTATTTCGCTGTTTTTTCTCTCTATCTCGTTCTCTATGCCTGCTCATTTTTCTGTCTCTCTATCTCTTTATCCCGGCATAGACAGCAACATAAGTAAATTTGCTGATGACACTAAAATAGGACGTGTAATTAAATCTGACGAGGACTCCGCAAAACTACAGGAAGATCTAAACAAATTTTTCGAATGGTCTGAAAAATGGCAGATGAAATTCAACGTGGACAAATGTAAAGTACTCAGTATAGGAGATGTAAACAGGGAAACCAGATACCAGATGAACAACGATGTTATTAAGAAATCCGACTGCGAGAGAGATTTAGGAATAATGATAAGTAAGAATCTTAAGCCAAGTAAACAATGTGTATTTGCTCGAAACAAGGCTAATAAAGTACTTGGGTTCATACAAAGGAGTGTTAGTTACAAGACTAGCTAGGTCATCCTAAAACTATATCTTGCGCTTGTGAGACCTCACTTGGATTATGCAGTTCAATTCTGGTCACCGTATTACAGAATGGATATAGAATCCTTGGAAAGAATTCAGACTAATCCCGGGCATTAGGAACCTTGAGTACAGAGACAGGTTAAAGCATCTTAATTTGCACTCCCTCGAGAGAGGTAGAGTGAGGGGCGACATGATCGAGGTGTACAAATGGAAGTCAGGGCTAAACAAAGGGGACATTACAAAGGTACTCAAACTATCCAACCAGGAGCGAACTTGTAACAATGGTTTTAAATTAGAAAAATTTAGATTTAGGCTCGAAATAGGTAAACATTGGTTTGGAAATAGAGTAGTGGACGACTGGAACAAGTTACCAAATATCATCATTAACTCGAATACGCTGGATAGCTTCAAGCATAGGTTGGATGGATATATGAGCAATAGGGGTTGGGTGTAAATGGGACTGCCCAGTATGGGCCAATAGGCCCGCTGCAGTTTCCTCCATTCTTATGTTCTTATCTAACCTAACCTAATTTACCTTAGCCTAACATTATAAACCAAAGCTTACTAACCTAACCTCTATCTCTTAACCTGCCCCGTCACGCCCCCTGCTGTGCCCCGTCACGCCCCATGCTGTGCCCCGCCCCGGATGGTTCCTCAGGGATGGTATGACTTCGAGAAACAGCTGTACAGGATTGACCACGACGTGATTAACTCCGCCAGCGAGGTCGTCCCCACCAGTGAGGTCTTCGACTTTGACGATGGTGTGTACTGTAGGGGTGGTGGTGGTGGTGGTGGTGGTGGTGGTGGTGATGATGGATGGTGGTGGTGATGATGGTGTCTTGTTGGTGTTGTAGTTAGTGTGTTGTTTTTATTGGTGTTATTGTTGTCATTATTATTATTATTATTATTATTATTATTATTATTATTATTTTCATCACCACCACCACTCATCATCGTATCACCATCACTCATCATCATATCACCACCACCACTAACAACCCCTCCCCCTCCCCCCCAGGTGTGGAGTTCTCGTTCAGTACAGAGTTGGTTGGTAAGTGTCACGTGACCATCATCAACGACTCCCGCAGTGACTGGGCTGACATCACTGACATCAACCTCCTCTGGGCTGACAGTCCCAATGCCTTCTTCGGGACTGACGTCACCAACTACACCTACTATGGTCCAGGGTACGTCTCCTGCTGTAGGGGGTACTGACGTCACTGCTGGGGTATTGACGTTACCGCTGGTAGTACTGACGTCATTGCTGATAGAACTGACGTCATTGCTGGAAGTACTGACGTCACTGCTGGGGTATTGACGTCCCTGCTGGGAGTACTAAGGTCACTTCTGGGGAAAAGGGGAGGGAGGGGATGGGAGGGTACCTAGCTTTACCTTGAGGAAGAGTTTACGGTCGAGTACATTGCCAGCCACATTATTTATTTGTGTTCTGAAATATTGCTTAGTGTGCAGTGTACTGTATCCTCACTGCCCCTCACTAACTGCCAAACCTAAGGAACCAACTTTTGCATAGTTATTATAACCGTATATCTAATAATGTGGTGTTTACAGTTAGTGTAAGCCACATGGGTGACGTGTGTGTGTGTGTGTTAGGTAGGGAGATGACGTGTGTGTGTGTGTTAGGTAGGGAGATGACGTGTGTGTGTGTGTGTGTTGCAGGGTGGAGAGGTTCCTACAGGGGCTGGAGTGGAGGGGACAACGCACAGACTGGCCAGCGGATACAACCACTGATGACGACGCCTTCACCCTCTGGCAGTGGACCTTTACCGCCGTCAGTGTTTATTGCTCTTGTTCTCATTACCTAACCTAACTTAACCTAACCTCATCTAACCTAACCTAACCTAACCTAACCTAACCTCATCTAACCTAACCTAACCTCATCTAACCTAACCTAATCTTACCTATTACACCTAGCAAACCTAACTTAATTTAATCATACTTAATATTATAACCTAGCAAAAGTTGATCAAATTAATGTAACGTAGCTCAACCTAACCTAACTTAAAGTAACGTAACTCAACCTAACCTAACTTAAAGTAACGTAACTCAACCTAACCTAACTTAAAGTAACGTAACTCAACCTAACCTAACTTAAAGTAACGTAACTCAACCTAACCTAACTTAAAGTAACGTAACGTAACGTAACCTAACTTAAAGTAACGTAACCTAACCTAACCTAAAGTAACGTAACGTAACGTAACCTAACTTAAAGTAACGTAACGTAACTTCTCGTGGTGTTACAGAAGAACGTGACTACAGTGACTGACATGGGTGACCGGCTGTTTGAGGAGCGTCAAGTGCCAATTGGTCTTCGAGTTACAGCTCTAGTGGTGAGTTACAAGTGGTTGATGGTGTAAGTGGTTGATGGTGTAAGTGGTTGATGGGGTAAGTGGTTGATGGGGTAAGTGGTTGATGGTGTAAGTGGTTGATGGTGTAAGTGGTTGATGGGGTAAGTGGTTGATGGGGTAAGTGGTTGATGGTGTAAGTGGTTGATGGTGTAAGTGGTTGATGGTGTAAGTGGTTGATGGTGTAAGTGATTAAACCATCACATTCAAGGGGTTAAACCATCATATTCAAGGGGTTAAACCATAACATTCAAGGGGTTAAACCATCACATTCAAGGCGTTAAACCACATTCAAGGCGTTAAACCACATTCAAGGGGTTAAACCATCACATTCAAGGGGTTAAACCATCACATTGAAGGAATTAAACCATCACATTCAAGGGGTTAAACCATCACATTCAAGGGGTTAAACCATCACATTGAAGGAATTAAACCATCACATTCAAGGGGTTAAACCATCACTTTCAAGGGGTTAAAACCACACATCAACAAAGGATCAGAACAGGTGAACAACTAATAACTAACACTTATCTCCATATACGTCACTGACACGTGTACCTTCTACAGGACATCCAGACGAGTCACGGGGTCATCCCTCAGGGCGCCGCCTTCGTCTACCAGCTGTATGACTTCAACCTGGAGTCAGTGGGTCGGTCCAGTGATGTGTACAGTGACGGGGGAGTGTTCGATACGTATGACTGTTATTCTGCCAACTGGAGAGATCACCTGAAGTTTAAGCTTGACGGTGAGGAGGCCTTGGTCTTGAGAGAGAGAGAGAGAGAGAGAGAGAGAGAGAGAGAGAGAGGCACACCATACACCCACCAAAACAAATCATAACAATAGTTAACAAAACAACCATAACACCAATTACCTCTCCTGTACTGTTATTAAAATTGAATAAAAATAACCTAATACAACTCACATTACAAAACACCAGGAAGTAACGTGTTGAGTTTGACCTTATTTGACCTCGTTTGACCTTACAGTGTCTGCGTGGCCAGAGGTAGTGACGACGCCTCTCTTGACCTCAGCCAGGTTCAATGAGCACTGGCAGATGCAGCTGGCTGAGTACGGCCTTATCTCCGTCATCAGGATCACCAGGGTCAAGGTCAGGTCATGTCAGGGTCAAGGTCAGGTCACTTGATAGTCACATAAACTAAGACGTAACAAAAAAAGCATTAAATTGTTTGCCTTAAAATGAAATACAAAAGTTACAATAATTTCCTCATCATTATCCTCTCTTCCTCATTCAACGTCCGCCTCCTCTTCCTCATCTTCCTTTTCCTCTTCCCCTTTCTCCCCTTCCTCCTCCTCTTCCTCCTCCTCATATCCTCGTCTTCCTGGCTCTCCTACAGACCATCTACGAGGCTACAGGAGAGGTCTGGGTGGAGTTCGTGCTGCTGTACCGTCACCCAGACATCAGCATCCTCAGCCGCGACTTGTACCGCCGCATGACACCCGGCATCACCGCCAGGGCCAACATCAACGGTGCTGTAAACAATGGCAGCATCAACTTCCACGGACACAAGACTAATGATGAGGTACTCTATAGTGATTTGGCATGTGGGTCGTTTGTGGCCACGGACGTTTGGTTTGGGCCAGGGTGGCTAGGACCTAACCTAACCTAACCCAAACGTCTATTAATGGTGGGGGGGGGAGGGAAATTGTGAGGGATAGGGAAGGAAGGTAGATGGAGTGGGAGGGAGATGGAGGAAGACAATATTACACCATGCCACCATCACCAATCTATTCCCTAACCCCCCTCAGGAATTCACTCTGGTGGCTGTATCGGGGTCACTTGGTCCGGTGATTGACCCCGTCTGTACGACCACCTCTTCCACCACCTCCACCACCACCGCCACCACAACCACTTCAATCCCCACCACCTCCACCACCACCACCACCACCACCACCACCACCACCTCTACCACCACCCCAACCACTTCAACCACCACCGCCTCCACCACAACAAGTAAGTAAAGAATGTAGAAAGTATTCCCTGTGTGTTTATTTAAGTCAGGTTAGGTTAGGTTAGGTTAGGTTAGGTTAGGTTGCGTTGTGCATGTGAATACTTCAGTGAATCTTTGCTTTCAGACAGCCATACCCAGCCGCCCACAACCAAAGAGCCCCTCAACCCACTGTACACGCCAGGTAAGTACACTACTCCACCTCTTTACATGACGAGAGAAATATGCTGTATAGTAATCAATTTATTCACACTTATATCATTAGAAAATTAGATACCTGTACTGGATAAGATAACGAGAGATGCTGTAAAAACGTGACTGTGACTTGCTTCCCTCCTCAGGTGACCTCGCTGGGGTGGGCGTAGGATTGCTTATCATTGGCTTGTCCATCGGGGCTGGCGGGACCTTCCTGGTGGTGGTGAAGAAGGTCCACTTAATTGTACTAGGCTGGTTCTCAAAGGGTTAAGAGTCAGAACAACAACACCTCCTGCACCATCACCGGCCAGGCATGGGGCAATTATATGACATAGCTTAACTAGTTAACTTTTGAAATGACAGTTTAACTTAACTTAATCGAAATTTTAGCAAATTAATTGATTAACTTCGATTAATTATCAATTAACTCTTTAGAAAAAATAACAAATAATATATAACACACCAGCCCTTGCACCCAGTATCCACACTGTTGACTTTCCTGTACAGTACACGAGAGGGTGAGGCTGCCCTGGTCCTGCCTGCTGCCACCCAGTTACTCAGTTGTTGTTCCAGTGTCCATGTGATAAACACGCTCAAAGGGCGAGGTGTATATTATAATACTTTTTGCAAGTTGAAAAGACTTGAAAGTTGAAATATGAGACAAACATTTTCGTATACACATTATGGAAATGAACATAATGAGGTTTGGCTATTCAGGTATTCAAACTACAGGGTGTCCATAAATTATTACCATAAAAAAAGAATGCTCTCATGTTTTAATCAGGGTAATCATTTATGGACACCCTGTACAGTATTCATGACTCTTCTGGAAAACATTTACAGGATATTAAGTTATTTAATCCACATGAAAAGTGATTGTTAAATTTGAAATTTAAAATTACATTATTGTTTTGATAATCTACATTTACTGAAAGTAATGTCTTAGGTATATCTGGGTATGCAGTATACCAAACATTTAATTTTATCAGAACGCTAAATTACTATCCTCTTCTAAGCATTTGTGTTAATAATATTTCAAAACTTTGAGAACATTTCGCAGTTACTTAGGCCAGATACATTTCTTTATTTATAATTTCCATAATATTAAAGATTGTATTTTTTGTTTGTTAAACGCCAGCACCATAATGTGTAATGCATTATGTCTACCTTTTTCATCTCAGGAAATATGATTTAATTGTAACAGGTTGACAAACAGTACAGTAAAATTAGGTTTTGTAGTAATGTACGCTCGTTTATTTATGCACACTCCTTTTGAAGTAATCATGATTACACATCATATAATCGTAATCGATTACATTACCGATGTAATCGCTCCATGTCTGATTACATTACTATATCTTACTATAACAACCACTGTACATTACTATATGTTCACTATAACAACCACTGTACATTACAATATGTTCACTATAATAACCACTGTACATTACTATATATAGGCTTTGTAATGATTGTTTATCAGACTGTACATTATTATACATAGGCTTAATGGAAAACACAAATATTTAATAAACTGACAAAAAACACTTTCTCTCTTATAGATATTAAAATTAATTCATTCTTAACCTAAGTACACCAAGAAATCCAAATATAATTATTAATTTGTCTTCTGCTGTACCTTAAAAAATGCCAGGACGCACTACGCCTATTCTCCCGTTTATTATTATTTATTCAATGTAAAAGTCTCTATGTATGACCGAGTTCAATAGTTGGTGGTAAAATATGTTATGTACGGTATCCTGAATAAAAACAGGAAAAGGGTTTTAAATATAATAAAAAAAAACTCATGAGTTAACAGGACTAGGGAGACCAGCCTGCATGCACCTAGACAATCTGGAGTGTGTGTAGACTGAGTTAACCAAAGCTACTTAATTACACACACTCCAAGATGTCGACTACTGCTAACATTACGCACATAACACCAAAGTTAATGTCACGCTTCCGTACTCTGTCCTGCTTAACACATTATAAGTAGCAGGAGCAGCAAGACCCAAAATAAGTCAGGAGTGTGATGAGGTGATGAAGTTTTGGCGCGGTTGGCTAGGCTGTATACATGGCCTGTGTCACGTTAATGGCTAGTACAGTTGTGACGTTATGTTTGGTTTGGTTACGTTGATGGTGGAGTCAAAAGGGGAATATATTGATGGAATGTAATATATTGATGTGGTGTGACTATTCTGGCTTAAAATTATCACTATTTTGATACATCTTTCACATAATTATACCTATAGCTCCTCAAGGCGTAGGACCTAACCTAACCTAACCCCTTCAGTCCCTCACCAAGTCAACAATAGTCCGGGAGAGGTCAACCACAAGTAGACATCAACGACCACCAGCAGTGAATGTCAGGGGTGAGTATGACCACTCGTAAACCAAGATTACAAGGGGACGTAATTCCTTTTCGTTATAAATGGTAAATCCATATTGCCATCGTTAAGCTACCCGGCCCTCCACCCTCCACCCACCCACACAGTCATACACTGCCACCACAACTCCGGCCCTCCACCCACCCCTCCACCCAATCTACACACACAGTCATACACTGCCACCAATACTCCGGCCTCCACCCACCCACACAGTCATACACTGCCACCAATACTCCGGCCCTCCACCCACCCACACAGTCATACACTGCCACCACTACCTGCCCCCTCCACCCACCCTCCACCCACCCACACAGTCATACACTGCCACCAATACCTGCCCTCCACCCACCCACACAGTCACAAGACTGCCACCAATACCTGGCCCTCCACCCACCCACACAGTCATACACTGCCACCACTACCCGGCCCTCCACCCACCCACACACAGTCATACACTGCCACCAATACTCCGGCTCCTCCACCCACCCACACAGTCATACACTGCCACCACTACTCCGGCCCTCCCTCCACCCACCCTCCACCCACCCACACACAGTCACACACTGCCACCAATACTCCGGCCCTCCACCCACCCTCCACCCACCCACACAGTCAAGCACACTGCCACCAATACCTGGCCCTCCACCCACCCACAGTCATACACTGCCACCACTACTCCGGCCCTCCACCCACCCACACAGTCATACACTGCCACCACTACCTGGCCTCCACCCACCCTCCACCCACCCACACAGCTCACACGCCACCAATACTCCGGCCCTCCACACCCACCCACACAGTCATACACTGCCACCAATACTCCGGCCCTCCACCCACCCACACACACAGTCATACACTGCCACCACTACTCCGGCCCTCCACCCACCCACACAGTCATCATACACTGCCACCAATACTCCGGCCCTCCACCCACCCACACAGTCATATACACTGTTACTCACTACTCCGGCCCTCCACCCACCCACACAGTCATGGCACGCCACCACGCCCGGCCCTCCACCCACCCACACAGTCATACACTGCCACCAATACCCGGCCTCCACCCACCCACACAGTCATACACTGCCACCACTACTCCGGCCCTCCACCCACCCTCCACTCCACCCACACAGTCATACACTGCCACCAATACTCCGGCCCTCCACCCACCCACACAGTCATACACTGCCACCAATATCTGGCCCTCCACCCACCCACACAGTCATATACACTGCCACCACTACTCCGGCCCTCCACCCACCCACACAGTCATACACTGCCACCAATACCCGGCCCTCCACCCACCCACACAGTCATACACTGCCACCACTACCCGGCCCTCCACCCACCCAAGCACACAGTCATACACTGCCACCACTTCTCCGGCCCTCCACCCACCCACACACACAGTCATACACTGCCACCACTACTCCGGCCTCCACCCACCCACACAGTCATACACTGCCACCCAATACCCGGCCCTCCACCCACCCACACAGTCATACACACTGCCACCAATACCTGGCCTCCACCCACCCAAGCACACAGTCATACACTGCCACCACTTCTCCGGCCCTCCACCCACCCACACAGTCATACACTGCCACCAATACCCGGCCTCCACCCACCCACAGTCACACACTGCCACCACTACCCGGCCCTCCACCCACCCTCCACCCACCCACACAGTCATACACTGCCACCACTTCTCCGGCCCTCCACCCACCCACAGTCATACACTGCCACTCCAATACTCCGCCCTCCACCCACCCACACAGTCACACACTGCCACCACTACTCCGGCCCTCCACCCACCCATACCACTGACACCACCAACACTGTGTATCCATCACCTTGACACTAACTACACCACTGTGAGCCTGGATTGTCTGGGTGTATGCAGACGCACACAATACAACCTACTATTTTGGTACATTATTAGGAATGAACAGCAAACACCAGCTCACTGCCCTCTAGCTCCCCACACTCTCCCTGACGCCAGTGTCCGTGCGTTCTAGCCCCACACCCTCCTGACGCCAGTGTCCGTCTCTCTAGCCCTTGCCACACTCTCCTGACGCCAGGCCCCAAGCCCTCTAGGCCCCACACACTCCTGACGCCAGTGTGTCCGTGTCTCTAGCCCTCACACTTCCCGACGCCAGTGTCCGTGTCTCTAGCCCCACACTCTCCTGACGCCAGTGTCCGTGTTCTAGCCTCACACTCTCCTGACGCCAGTGTCCGTGTCTCTAGCCCCACACCTCCTGACGCCAGTGTCCGTCTCTAGCTCCCACACCCCTCCTGACGCCAGTGTCCGTGTGTCTCTGTAGCCCCCCACACCTCCTGACGCCAGTGTCCGTGTTCCTAGCCCTCACACTCTCCTGACGCCAGTGTGTCCGTGTTCTAGCCCCACACCTCCTGACGCCAGTGTCCGTGTCTTCTAGCCCCACACTCTCCTGACGCCAGTGTCCGTGTGTTCCTAGCCCCACACCTCCTGACGCCAGTGTCCGTGTCTCTAGCTCCCACACCTCCTGACGCCAGTGTCCGTACCTCAGCCCCACACCTCCCGGACGCCAGTGTCCGTGTCTCTAGCTCCCACACTCTCCCCTGACGCCAGTGTCCGTGCGTCTCTAGCCCCACACTCTCCTGACGCCAGTGTCCGTCTCTCTAGTCCCACACTCTCCTGACGCCAGTGTCCGTGTCTTCTAGCCCCACACTCTCCTGACGTGCCAGTGTCCGTGTCTCTAGCCCCACACTCTCCTGAGCCAGTGTGTCCAAGTTCCTAGCTCCCACACACTCTCCTGACGCCAGTGTCCGTGTCTCTAGCCCCACACTCTGACGCCAGTGTGTCCGTGTCTCTAGGCCCCACACTCTCCTGACGCCAGTGTCCGTGTCTCTAGCCCTCACACCTCCTGACGCCAGTCCGTGTTCTAGCCCCACACACTCTCCTGACGCCAGTGTCCTCGTGCCCCAGCCTCACACCCCTCCTGACGCCAGTGTCCGTCTCTCTAGCCCCACACTCTCCTGACGCCAGTGTCCGTGTCTTCTAGCCCCACACTCTCCTGACGCCAGTGTCCGTGTCTCTAGCCCCACACCTCCTGACGCCAGTGTCCGTGTTCCTAGCCCCACACCTCCCGACGCCAGTGTCCGTCTCTAGCCCCACACTCCCTGACGCCAGTGTCCGTGTGTCTCTAGCCCCACACTCTCCTTGACAGTGTCCGTGTCTTCTAGCCCTACACTCTGAGCCAGTGTCCGTGTCTCTAGCTCCCACACCTCCTGACGCCAGTGTCCGTGTTCTAGCCCCACACCTCCCTGACCAGTGTCCGTGCCTCTAGCCCCACACCTCCTGACGCTGTGTCCGTGTCTCTAGCCCCACACCTCCTGACGCCAGTGTCCGTGCTCCTAGCCCCACACTCTCCTGACGCCAGTGTCCGTGTCTCTAGCCCCCACACTCTCCGGACGCCAGTGTCCGCCTCTTCTAGCCTCACACTCTCCTGACGCCAGTGTCCGCGGTTCTAGCCCCACACTCTCCTGACGCCAGTGTCCGTCTCTAGCCCCCACACTCTCCTGACGCCAGTGTGTCTCGTGTCTCTAGCCCTGCCACTCTCCTGACGCCAGTGTGTCCGTGTCTCTAGCCCCACACTCTGACGCCAGTGTCCGTGTTCTCTAGTCTCCCCACACTCTCCTGACGCCAGGCCCAGTCTCTAGCCCCACACTCTCCTGACGCCAGTGTCCGTGTCTCTAGCCTCACACTTCCTGACGCCAGTGTCCGTCTCTCTAGCCCCACACCTCCTGACGCCAGTGTCCGTGTTCTAGCCCCACACCCTCCCTGACGCCAGTGTCCGGCCCTTCAGCCCCCACACTCTCCTGACGCCAGTGTCCGTGCGTCTCTAGCCCCACACTCCCCGGACGCCAGTGTCCGTGCCCCTAGCTCCCCACACCTCCCGACGCCAGTGTCCGTGTCTCTAGCCCCACACCTCCTGACGCCAGTGTCCGTCTCTAGCCCTTCACACCTCCTGACGCCAGTGTCCGTGTCTCTAGCTCACACTCTCCTGACGCCAGTGTCCGTGTCTCTAGCCCCATGCCTCCTGACGCCAGTGTCCGTGTCTTCTAGCCCCCACACACTCTCCTGACGCCAGTGTCCGTGTTCCTAGCTCCCCACACTTCCTGACGCCAGTGTCCGTGTCTCTAGCCCCACACTCTCCTGACGCCAGTGTCCGTGTTCCCATTCTCCCACACTCTCCTGACGCCAGTGTCCGTTTCCTAGCTCCCACACTCTCCTGACGTGCCAGTGTCTCGTGTCTTCTAGCTCCCATTAATTCCCTCCTGATGCCAGTGTCCGTGTGTTCTAGCCCCACACCCTCCTGACGCCAGTGTCCGTGTCTCTAGCCCCACACCCCTCCTGGACGCCAAGTGTCCGTCTCTCTAGCCTCCCACACACTCTCCTTGACGCCAGTGTGTCCGTGTCTTCTAGCTCCCACACTCTCCTGACGCCAGTGTCTCGTGTTCCTAGCCCCACACCCTCCTGGACGCCAGTGTCCGTGTCTTCTAGCCTTCCCACACCTCCTGACGCCAGTGTCCGTCTCTCTAGCCCCACACTCTCCTGACGCCAGTGTCCGTGTTCTAGCCCCACACTCCCTCCTGACGCCAGTGTCCGTGTCTCTAGCCCCACACTCTCCTGACGCCAGTGTCCGTCTCTCTAGCCCCACACTCTCCTGACGCCAGTGTCCGTGTTCTAGCCCCAAGCACACCTCCTGACGCCAGTGTCCGTGTCTTCTAGCTCCCACCCTCCTGACGCCAGTGTCCGTCTCTAGCCCCCACACTCTCCTGACGCCAGTGTCCGTGCTCCTAGCCCCACACTCCTGACGCCAGTGTCCGTGTCTCTAGCCCCACACTCTCCCGGACGCCAGTGTCCGTGTCTTCTAGCTCCCACACTCTCCTGACGCCAGTGTCCGTCTCTAGCCCCACACTCTCCTGACGCCAGTGTCCGTGTCTCTAGCCCCACACTCTCCTGACGCCAGTGTCCGTGTCTCTAGCCCCACACCTCCTGACGCCAGTGTGTCCGTCTCTAGCCCCCATTACCTCTGGATGCCAGTGTCCGTGTTCTAGCCTCCACACTTCCTGACGCCAGTGTCCGTGTCTCTAGCCCCACACCTCCTGACGCCAGTGTCCGTGTCTCTAGCCCCACACCTCCTGACGCCAGTGTCCGTGCCCTAGCCCCACACCTCCTGACGCCAGTGTCCGTGTGTCTCTAGCTCCCACACTCTCCTGACGCCAGTGTCCAGTCTCTAGCCCCACACACTCTCCTGACGCCAGTGTCCGTCTCTCTAGCCCCACACACCTCCTGACGCCAGTGTCCGTCTCTAGCCTCACACACCTTCCCTGACGCCAGTGTCCGTGTGTGTCTCTAGCCCCACACCCTCCTGACGCCAGTGTCCGTGTTCCTAGCCCCACACTCTCCTGACGCCAGTGTCCGTGTCTCTAGCCCCACACCTCCTGACGCCAGCCAGTGTCCGTGCTCCTAGCCCTCATTGACCTCCTCCTGACGCCAGTGTCCGTGTCTCTAGCCCCACACTCTCCTGACGCCAGTGTCCGTGTCTCTAGCCCCACACTTCCTGACGCCAGTGTCCGTGTTCCTAGCCCCACACTTCCTGACGCCAGTGTCCGTGCCCTAGCCCCACACCTCCTGACGCCAGTGTCGTGTCTCTAGTCTCACACCTCCTGACGCCAGTGTCCGTGTCTCTAGCCCCACACCTCCTGACGCCAGTGTCCGTGTTCTAGCCCCACACTCTCCTGACGCCAGTGTCCGTCTCTCTAGCCCCACACCTTCCTGACGCCAGTGTCCGTGTCTCTAGCTCCTCACACTCTCCTGACGCCAGTGTCCGTGTCTTCTAGCCCCACACCCTCCTGACGCCAGTGTCCGTGTCTCTAGCCTCACACACCTCCTGACGCCATGTCCGTGTTCTAGCCCCACACCTCCTGACGCCAGTGTCCGTCTTCTAGCCCCACACTCTCCTGACGCCAGTGCCCTGTATGTTGCCCTAGCCCCCACACCCTCCTGACGCCAGTGTCCGTGTCTTCTAGCCCCACACTCTCCTGACGCCAGTGTCCGTGTCTCTAGCCCCACACTCTCCTGACGCCAGTGTCCGTGTCTCTAGCCCCACACTCTCCTGACGCCAGTGTCCGTGTCTCTAGCCCCACACTCTCCTGACGCCAGTGTCCGTGTCTCTAGCCCCACACTCTCCTGACGCCAGTGTCTACTCTTTTGTCATAGATACGTTAAAACAAGAAAAAAATCCCAAACTAGATTTTTTAAGTTGTATAAATTTTGAATATAGAAACGCACCTTGTGATCTGTGCTTAATTAAAGATATTAGCTGTTTGATTACGTGCTTAAATGAGTCGGTCTAGTGGTTTTTTTTTTCATTAGCGTTTAGGAGAAAACTTACGGTGAGTGAGTGAAACAACTTGTGTGACGTACAGTTGAAACATCCTTGACCTTAACCCTCAAACATTTAAATAAACCAAGAAAAATATTACCCCAAGAAACAACTAGGAAAATTACACACAAATGACGGTTTTAATTTCCCCAAAACAATTAACTCGTATATATAAAGACGACTGTAGTAATTTAAAACAGTATAATGTTTGCGCATCAGAGGGCAGCGCGTCATCACTAGGCTAACACAACGACGGTCAGTGAGGTTTAGTTTTCTATGTTTAGAAAACTAGGATGAACTATGATAGATTATTACTGCGGTATAAGTGAGGTTGCGATGGCTGTGTGGATACTGTGCGTTTCTCCCGTACCAGGTGTCGTTGGTTCGCAATTACATGTATTACACTCCAAGTTCACTCACCTGTAAATAAGCACGTAAATGTACCGTTGGGGAAGCGACGGCGTTTATGTACAGTGTCTCCATGGGTGATGATATAGGTCTGGTAGTCCACACTGTGTTGTATCTACACAAGAAAAAGTTAACAAACCTAACTTTAACCTAACCAAACCAAACATAACCTAACTTTAACTTAATCTAAACTAACTTTAACCAATCCAAACTTATGACTTTTTTCCTAGCCAAACTTTATGACTTGTGACTTTTTTCCTGTGACTTATTTCCCTGGCACCTACACTGAGGCCGATCCAGCCAGTCTTTAGCGCCGGTACAGTTGACAGTGAGGTGACGTTACTCAGGCAAGCGATGCAGTGGGGGTGAGGGTGTGGCCACTGAACCTAACCTAACCTTACCGCCACAAATAGGGTGAGTCACACGCCACACCATTAACTACAACTGCTAATGTGGCGGCAGAGATGGTGTGGTGTAGTAGGGAGCTGGTGTATATAGCCTGGGAAGGAGATGGTAATAGTCTAGGTTAGGTTAGAGTAGCCTAGTAGTTTTGTGGGGGGAGATTATAATAGCCCTGGTAGCCTTATGGGAGAGATTATAATAGCCCTGGTAGCCTTATGGGAGAGATTATAATAGCCCTGGTAGCCTTATGGGAGAGATTATAATAGACCTGGTAGCCTTATGGGAGAGATTATAATAGACCTGGTAGCCTGATGAGCAGTTTATAATAGCCCCGGTAGCCTCATGGGAGGACTACAATGAGCCTAGTAGCCCCAAACATTCCATAGCACAACACGAACCCAGAAAATTGAAACTCGGAGTAGATAGATGATCTCTCACTCGACAGACAAGTTGATAGTTACAAATGGCTCCGAGGTTAAACCAGTGTGTCGATATAACTGTTGGCTCATTACCCGTCATATTGGAATGTCCCGACCCGCGTAAAATATAAACTAGTCATTGGAACTCTGCAGAAACGATATTGGATGTTAGTGGAGAAATTTAGCAAGATTATAGCAGGTTAATTCCTCTTCCAGGTGATCACGAGCAGGTATTAGTTAAAATGTGTCGACACAGCTGGACACCAACCGCCATCTTGGGATACAGCTCGACCCCGACATAACCACTGCTGTTGCGTGTTATGGGGAAATTGACTGCGGCGAATCGTACTAACGGGGGTGTTGGAGGTATCAACTGTGAGCACATCGGTTCACCTGTCAATATTGTGCGTTGTATTATGTGAAGCTGTTCTAGTTACCTTTTGTAAGCAGACAGACATACACCACAATGTCACCCGCCAGTAGCTGTTCACTCGCTTAAGAAGGAATTTCACGGACAGTTGACTAATAATGGTGTCAGGTTGTGGTGTCAGGTTGTGGTGTCCCTTAGTGTGTGGTAGTGCTAGGTAGTATGTGTGGCGGTGATTTAAGAGTTTTACCTGTGGCTGAACGATTTATTAGAATTGATAACCCATTGTCACACACTACCCAATACCACCACACACTACCCAATACCACCACACACTACCCAATACCACCACACACTACCCAATACCACCACATACACTCCCATCAAACACAACTTACAATCTCCAACGTGTTAAGTGGGTAGGGTGTCAGGCGACGGTGTGAAGTAACTCCTAGGCTGAGTCTCGCTGATGTACTGTACTATATATTATTGAAGGTGTTAGTAATCTGCTGTAGCACATTTAGGTAATAATCTCAGAGCTACAGAGTATTTAGGTAGTAATCACAGAGCTACAGAGTATTTAGGTAATAATCTTCAAGCTAAGAGGTGCGGAGGTCGAGTGGAAACAGCTCTCGCCCCATGTCCTAAGAGTAGCTGGTTCGATCCTCCTAACTGGTGCTCAGAGAACGTAACTAGTTAAAGCTAGTCTCGAGTGCAGTTCCTATGTTATATTTAGTTGTTATTTAGTATTTTAACGTAAATTAACTTAGCTCTGGTATTCTTACATTGCCTGGAAATTCAGTGACGGAGATTTCAATGTCCGTAAGTTAGTGAATCATGTCCAAGGTCGGGGAGTCTTTCACGTGGGATTATCTTAAATTATATGGCTGGTGATGCGTAGTAACAACAGTGTAACTCATGTGTAAGCCTTTGTTAATATTCATTAGCGTGTGTGTGTGTGTGTGTGTGAGTGAGTATGGTTGCATTCTGGTTTGTGTTGCGTATGTGCAAGTGAATGCATGAGTTATTCTCATTGGATTAGTGGAGAGTTAAACAAAAGAAAAATTACCACAGTAGACGTAAACATGAAATTTCTACCAAACCATTCAGCAGTTTATTAACTATTATCTACTTATATATGCTCTTAGTGTTTATAGTTAGGAGTGAGTGAGTATATGTGAGGGAGAACAAAGCGTTCCTTCTTGGTGTCTGGCGGCGTCACCACCATACCAGTAGCAATACACTCAGTCAGCGCTCAACTTGCGACCTGTGAACTTGTCAATATTACCACTCCCTCGCTGCACACAACCCGGGCACGATCATTACCTCGTGGGACACTTAACTCACACAAGTGTATCCTTTATGAAGTAACGACTGTGAGAGAAAGGACTTTCATAAGAGGTGAGGAAGGAAGATCTGGTGTCTGGTTGGTGGCGGAAGTGTGGCAGAAACACTACAGTAGGCGATTGTTGTCAAGTCGACCCTGGTTACCAAGACTACACATCGACACACAAATCCACTCCCCCACTGTGATGTTATTGTCCTCCTGCTTATAATAACCCTGAGCATTGTTACGAAGTGAATTAATGTCGGAGATACATAAGAAAATAAATGTCCGTCCAGTGAATCAGTGAAGCTATGACAAATTTACAAAATGTAACTGGTATTATGTGTTGGTTTCGTGAGACAAGGAAAGTGTGATATGAACAGATGACTTGGGGACTAACTCCTCCTCACTGACAACTTATCGACTTGAGAAAGATGAGTGAGGTGATAAGCGCGGCCCTGCACGTGTTCGTTAAGTAATTAGCGTCATCATTCACAAGAACTCAGGTGGGTCAAATGAAACTGGATTACTAATGTGTTCTTATATCATATTGCAAAGGTTTAGGTAGTTTGTAGGTATTTTGATAATGTTCGCAGGTAAAGTTAGGTCCATTTTTTTTAGGGAAGTTCATTACAGAGCAAACAGTTTACATATCATATTTTTCTCAAAGTAATAAATTATACAAATCTAACTGGACTTCGATGAAACTTGGTGTGTAGATGTAACCTAACAAGACATTATACGAGTCGGTAATCAGTCATTTTCATCAATAAAGTTGGGAGTTACGGCTATGTCTGTGATGACGGGTGACTAGACTCACGTGGCTAACTTGTTATCTTCCATTTTGACCCTACAGTCGATGTGCTGCCATTTCAATTTAGTGGATGAAATACTCGAACAAATTTAAACTAGCACAATATTACTGTTTTTGTTTATTGCCGGAGTGTAAACAAAAAAGAGGAAAATTATCCTGTCTAAAGTTAGGTTATATAGGAAGTCAGTCTCTTGTTTTTATTGTAAATTACCATGATTGTCACAGCCAGTTAAAGCATATCCTGCCAGGACTCTTGTATAGGTGGATTCTGGCAAGGTAACCTCGACTGTGACATTAGTAGTGATAAATAATAAAAATAAATAATAAATACACTAGCGGTATATGAGCCAAGATTTCGTGGCAAAGCGTCGCTATCTGAACTGTACATCGACTTACATTTTCAGTGTTATTTGTTCGGTCTGTTTCTGTATTTGTCACTTGTTCGCGTTTTTCTGTATTTGCTTCTTGTTCTTATCTGTTTATTTGTCACTTGTTTTAAATGTTTGTGTATTTGTCACTTGTTCTTATCTATAATTCGTAAGTTGTTGTCTAATGTATGGACCTACGTGTTTAAAGACTTAAGGTGTACAGACATTTATATAAACAATGATGACGGCTTCTTAATGGCTTCTGACAGGAACAGGGCGGTAAATTCTAACATAGGAACAGGACAATGGCTTTAAACAGGAAATGGCAATGGTTTCTAACATAGGAATAGGGTATTTGTTTATAAAACAAAACAGACAGTAAAGTCCTATAACATAGCAAGGCAGCGTTGATAGGACACACCTCTTAAAAAAATCAAAGCACTATTTGGACTCTACCACACGCGGGCAGAGGTTCATGTAATAATCGACAACAGCACCTTTTATAAATTTTTGCTTATACAGTATCAGCTAATGTGACATTTAACCATAATCGACAATCCTTTTTCGTTATAATTATTTTTTTGCTGATTAAAAATATTAAAGTGACATTTCGGTGGAGAATGTATAATTAGAACCATACCCACACACTGCCACATCCACCCAGACAGAAATAATCCTTAGTTTGTTCTCCCAGTGACTGTAACTTGATAAAGAACAAATATAATTGAGTTTGTCTTTGTGTTATTGTCAGGCGTTTTAGGAATCTCGAGAAATTACCAATGTGTTCAGATGATATTGAGGAGTGTTCGTCATTTCACTGGACATTACGGGCTGTGTGTACTTTTTGGTCAAGTTTCCATCACATCCTCACGTATACTACTTTATGGTTAGGTGTTTTCCCGGACTGTCTTCGCTTATTATATTTCTCACCAAGAGCGCTGGAGTTGTTGACTGAACATTTGCTATTGTGTGGATGTCTCGCGTACTGTCAATGAACCAGGTCCTATATAACTGTCTCACATTTTCTACGTTATATATATATATATATATATATATATATATATATATATATATATATATATATATATATATATATATGATATATATGTGTGTGATTCCCTTCTTCAGATTAGATATTTATGTGTATTTGTATTTATCCAAATAATTTAAGCCCCCAATACATCGTTGCTGAGGCACGCATGGGTCGTAAGCCCACTCAGTGTTAAGTGAGGGGAGGTACTTACACATGAACAGTTTCTCTTCCTGAAAAATATAATTCCGCCAGCTGTTACAGGTAAACAGTGTATGTGTGTTAACGCATACCTCGTGAGACCTGCTGACCTGGATCGATGGTGACTCAGAAGCTGCTTTGTGTAGTGAGGCCAACCTGCTCTCAATAACCTCATCTATACTCAAATTAAAATCATTGGCCACATTCATTCTGATAATATATCATAAGGGCTCGTGTCAACAGACCCCCAACTAAGAAAAAAAGTCTTTTGATCCTGACAAACCTAAACAAACACGGCTCAGTCAGGCTTTACAGTACGCAGGAAAATCGGTACAGTACAATAGAGCGATGTCTTGCTTGCCCCTGAAGGTGAAGGTGGCGTCTGATCTTCAAGCTGACGAAGGTTCATGGATAGTAAACCTGTCCATTGTAAGACTGTCATTGCACGTTGAGGTATCGCTGTGTCAGGTTTAAACACACACACACACACACACACACACACACACACACACACACACACACACACACACACACACACACACACACTCAGCCCCATTCCAATCATTGTAAAAATCATCAACAACTCGTAGACAGATAGCTTGTGTGTTCACTCCTTGCCAGTCTCACTTTTGTAATGTAACTGCGCTGAAATTACTTGTTAAGTGACCCTCTCCCCTCCTGTCATTATGTTATATACAGGCATATGTACCAATTATGTCATTTTGTATATTTTCACCTTTTGGCTACTGTAATTGTCAATAAAAAGTTGATTATTGCACACACACACACACACACAGAGTTTATTTATCTGTATTTTATGTACATAATTCATTGTGTTCTTAATATATCTGAGTACATGTATCATTTCAGTCGTAAATTGTTTTCGTAGATATTTCTTTTCGGGAACATTAATTATTTAATGTCCGCACATAAAGTATTCATGGATTAATTGTGTAAATGTAAATTAATTTTGTGTGCACGGATTATTTATTTACGTAAAGGTCTGTCTTTAGCGTTAATTTAATATTCCTATAGTTAGATCCTTTCCTAAACTTCTCTCAGCATAGAAGCCCTTAAGTCCTAGAGAGATCCCTGCGTGACGGTGTGCGTGTGTGTGTGTGTGTGTGTGGACAGAGATGTCACGAATGGTTACGGATACCTTTGTCAATGATGCTGGCTCACCCGCTGTAACCTTTGCGTGTCCATTCGATGATCCGAAGTAGAAATGTCTGAATGAGAGATTGAAAAGGTAATCTAACCTTAAGTAAATAGCCAAAGGTTTAGATATAAATACAAAGGGGATATGAGGGATATATTAAGAGTGAAAGAAGGTTCGTGTGTATGCGTGTGTGAGTGGAGGTGTTGGAGGGAGGCTCGCGAGTGTGTGTGGCTGGGGGGCACGGTAGGCGGTGACCACGAATGTTTTTTCCAAGAATTGGTTGATTATTGTGACATATCTCTCCTGGTTCGCTTGGTGCTGTTAAATAATGAAAAGAATACAATGAACTATATGATCACTTGGCGATAAGAACCTTAATATGTGACAACCAAGAATGTCTCCTGTCCACCTTGGTGAGTCGGACTGGTGGGCGGCGAGGCTCCCTGGTGGCGACGGCAGGGAAGGTTCACGATTTTTTAGACTAAATATAATTTATATTTTGTCGTGTATGCCATTATATATATATATATATATATATATATATATATATATATATATATATATATATATATATATATATATATATATCGTTTAGGCCAAAAAGTTAACTATATAATTCTATACACTATATTTGATCATGAAATATTAAGATACTTGATGCTTTATGATAAGACGCCATCTACATAGTAAATTTTTAGGGCATTCCAAACCTATTTAAGACCTGAAGGATAGTCCTATTTAACTATTTTGTAGCCAGGCCATGGTGGAAAACTAACAAGTGAAGCAACACGAACATTTAAAAAAGAAACAAGATACAAAATATTAAAGAGGCAAGAAACAAACTGAATAAATTAATTTTTTGTATTGATTCATTCACTGTGTTATTTAGTTTTTGTATATGCTATATGTGGTGTTGTGAAGCCTGTAGTTATAATTTGTCACCAGTTATTGGTCATTCTCTTTTTTTCAGAATGGGAACACGGGCCAGACTCCTTCATCAATAACAAACATAACGTAATGGTGTGTAGTGTGTGATTGCGAGCCTCTACACTATCACACTCAAGTTTCCGGCACTTGAGACACAGTTAAAGAATCGACCAAAAACTGAAACGTTACGGTAGGATACATTCTTTGACCAACGTAAATTGATTAGACCACAGATACAATAAACTGTTCGCAAGTTGGGTAAATATTGATGTGCGGGGAGGAGAAGGGGAAGGGGGGGGTGAGAGGGTGGGACTGAATAGTAGTATTGTATAATGAACAATACGTAGGTTTGTTGATAGAAACTTTTGATCAAATATCTCTAATTCTATGTTGCAGGTTGAAGGTGCGAGCTAACTGCAGCGTAGCTTGAATAATGCACGACGTATCGAGCTGGGGTGAGCGTAGGTTGCAGTCCTTTTTGGCGAGGGAGGCAGCCGTTGACTTCACCACTACCACCACCTCCGCTATCAGGCAACACTACCATCACCACCATTCTCGCCCAGACAACACCACGCTGCCCGCCACCACCTAAGACTGTGAGATGGAGGTGCGACGTGCCACAGCTCCTGCTAAATCCAGCGGTAGTGTGGCGACGGCGACCAAGAAGGGAGGTACGCGGGGTGAGGCCAACGGTGCGAGAGGAGTGCTCGCTGGAGGAATTAATGGCACCGGGGGGGTAGCTAGCAATGACGGGGTGACTATTAACGGAGGGATACCTAGTAACGGAGGTACTAACATTGAAAGAGTTGGGGAGTTGGCGAAGAGGAGGTTCGCGAACGACCCCGCCATGATGCGAGAGCTGAAGAGATACCAGAACTTGATGCTGCTCACCCTCCTTCCCGCCATCACCAGCGAGGCAGACTACACTCTCAACCGCCCTCACGTAGACGACAACACTGACCACTCTGCTGTCCGTGGCCAACCTGAAGGTGCCGAAGACGTTGACAAAGACAAGGACCACAACGAACACCTTCCGCTGCCGGTGCCTACTGACGGGATCGTGGGAGTGGCCCAGTACAGTGCCTCGAGACGAAACTCTCAACAGGCCAAGTCTGCTGGCAGTCACGGGAGCCGAAGAAACAAGTCCTTCCCCGCAGGTCCAGCGAGCGCCGGCACGCGCCTGCCTCTCGCCGTCTACAACCCCCTCGACACTTCCCCGCGACCCAAACCACGACGGAAAAGTCATGAAGACGCTTCGCCTCAACGGAGACCTCGACGGAAAAACCAGGACGAAGAGAATGGAAGAAGAAGGAAGAGCCAGGGAGACGACGGCCAGCAAGGGTGGAAGGAAGACGAGTTAACAGACGCCTTGGGAGGGTCTGGCAGCAGCGGGGCAGCAGGCGGCAGCGGCGGTGGGGAACTGGACCTGCTGACGCTGGCGGCGCTGTACCTGGAGAGCCGCCACCGAGTGTTCGGCCAGGAGTGGCATCACCGCCCTGACAACATCGCTAACATCAGGTTAGACACACACACACCGACCAGAATGTTGTCTTTTGTGGAGTTTTTTTTACTCTACAGACACGTAGTATATATTATGTTTGTAGAGCTCAACACATGTCTGTTAACTATCATGTGAAACGGATACTAAGGTCGGTCTCCTCTGAGTATCATTAAAACCACAACAGATCTCACTCGTCGATGATATTAAATGCTGAGTGAAAGTGAACTTAGGCTAAAGCAGGCGTTGGTTTAAACAGGTGTTACTTAAATGGTCGTAATTATACATTCCTTCGGTTCCCTTAACACCGGTTTGAATCACTGTTAGATCTTTAATATTAAACAATTGGGGAAACTATTTAAGTGTTGACCTTTGACCTGTGTCCTCAGACCGACGACCCAGCTCGGAGGGACAGGGGTGGCTCGCCCTCGCCGCCTGACCCCGCTCTCGCCCACGGACACCTCGCCCACCAAGGACCAGACTGGAGGCGGCAAGGAACCCAGAACTTTCTCTGCCGTGATTCCTACACCTGCTGGTCTACACCTTTCTGTCAACTACACCCACAATCTCGACCTAGGTGAGTAGCCCAGAGGTACAGGTAAATATTCTGAGAGAGTAGCCTGGACAGTGGACACTGATTATAGCCTGGTTATAGATCAACACTTCCAGACCCGAATTACTACGGCATACCTGAGTGAAGGTCTTTGTTGACATAGAATAACAGACGCCATATCTTAAGTTAGGTTAGGCTAAGTTAGGTTTGTAATAATAAAATAATAATAATAATAACAATAATAATACAAATGATAGTAATAATTAACTTTGATAATTAAATGTTTTTATATTTTCCACGTTCAGTCAATTTCATCTTTAAACAACGTGACAAATTAGGTTGAATTAAGGTAGGTCATGGCAGGATAGGGAAGGTTAATTAGGTTAGGGAAGCAAAGGGACAGTAAACCCGTATTCCTTTATAACAGAAGAGTCGGCGTTCATAGCCGAGCGTGCCAGAGCTCTCCGTCCACGCTTACGTCGCCTTAACTCAATGGACGACCTCCTCCCCGGGACACCTAACGCTCTCTCCAGGGACCTGCAGAAGGCCACCTCAGCCCCCGACCTCTCCCATAGTGGCCACGGCAAGAGGACCCTTGCTAACATGGTAACTAAAGTAAGCAGTGTGTCTCAGGTCACTCAAGGAGCCTCGCCAACATGGTAACTAGGCCATCTTTTGTTGTGATTCCCTCATCCGAAAAAAAAAGAATAATAATTATTCTATGGTACACGCTTGGCACATCGTCCTCTTAAGGTGACTCACTTGTATAGTTTGACCATATCACTACAGTATTTCCTGATATAAACACAGACACTGCAGGTATTGATTCTTTTACAGCATTTCCTGGTAGAGGCGTTATTTACTCCCCGGAGTTGCACCATTGTATTCAACTCTCAACCAGCTTGTGATTATAACCTTTAGCCAAGTTGTTGATGGATTGAGATAGTTATACACTGTAATAATTCCAAGTGTTGCTTTAATCATGATAGATCAAACCTAATTTCTGGGTTAGATTTTTCTTAAAGTCAAAATAAACTGATTGAAATGTTTAGTTTACGAAATGTCAGCGAAGAACTGTTTAGGCTATATACGACAAGTTTCTCATTGATTTGGTTTTTAATGAATTGAATTTAATTTAATTGAAACAGTTTATTTAGCCAGGAAAACACAGATACAGAGTGGATAACCTGAGCTCTCTTTTAGGCACCTGATATATACTATACATTTATCTGAATTATATAAGTCATGAATGAACTAACACCGTGGCATAATCTATTACTTCTAATCTATAGTTTTTAATCTAGTTAATTTGTTCACGTGAAAGAAAAGGTGGCGGACAGTTTTCTTTTTAATTTGTTATTCATCGACTCCTGGCGGCATGAATTGTTGTTTTCAGTAATTTTAATGGTTGTTGTTTGGTGTATGTCTCTACCTGTATAAAAACCAGAGTTGTTGAATCACAGGCATACGTGAAAACCACAAACAAAGGCTATTAGGGAATTATTAATCTGCCATTCGCGTGATAAACCATTAAAATCATGTTATGTTCCGTACCTTATACATGTATATGTTAACAGCTGCACGCTTACCTCATTAAGACCTGCACGCTAAGGTTGACGGTTTGTGGGGAATTAAATTTTGGTAAGTGGAAGTGTGTGTGTGGTCAGGGGTAGGGCGGCCACTGACTCATGCATTGATTTATCAACAACACCCGAATCCCAGGCTGTGTGGTGACGTGCTAGGCTGCGATGACGTGCTAAGCTGTGTGGTGACTTGTTTGGTGACGTGGTAGGTTGTGTATTTACGTACTAGACTGTTTGGTGGTCATTCATGGTGTCATCGTCATGTCTGAGGGATGGCGACCACGGCCTTCCACTCCCAATATTTCCGGGCTGTCTGTACCAGTTCTGCCAAATTTCGCACCTCTCCGGCACCACAATTTTAATTTCACTCGTCCGTCTCAGTTTCTGCCGAACCCCTGGCCCTCCTGCACTCTGTTTCTTCAGTTAATATCTCTGTCCTGTAATACCAAGTCATTAACTGAGTCAGGAGATCAATATACTGTGCGTTTTCATGCAGTGTTCAGGAAAAAGTAAAATAATTGTCGCTTCTCATAAATTTACTCTTAAGCTGTTATATTTTCTTGTCACAATAGATAGCTATTTCTCAATTAAAAATTATCTTACAAATTCATATTGCTTTGATTTGTATTTAAACATTCTAAGTATGTATATAATCATTGTAGGTACAGTACTGATAAACATAAACAGACAAACATTAAGTCGATTCAGCCAAGAATAACATTGCAAAGAAAATTATTATTACATGATAATATTAACTTGTTGGTCATGGTGTTTCAGAGATGTAGTGAGATGAACGTAATGTGATAAGAGTGTGTTTAAAAGTGTGATTAAGAGTGAGTTTCTTGCAGCACTTGTCACCCACCTCATCTGTAGAGAGCATCTCGCCGCCCCTCGTCACTCCCGCCCGAGCCAACACACCCACCGAGGCTAAGCAGTCAGCTGCCCTCGTCCGCCCTCAGATGGTGGGCGGCTCCCTGGCGACATACTCCGCTGTCGACACCGCCAGGACGACCAATATATCCTACAGCCGCAACAGTGACAGTTTCATAGGACCCATCAACACACGGCTTAGACAGTTGCCCGAGACCTCCCGTACTGCCCTCCCGCCCCCGAAGCCACCCTTCAGGCCAGCGAAGGTGCCGCCCGATACAAGGAGAAATGACCTGCCTCTCACGCCCCCGCCTACAGCCACCGTGGAGGGCCATAGGAAGAGTGGCAGGGTGCATCTACAGCCACTCACGATAAGAAAATTCTCCAATTAAGCCTGGCTGCTTTTGATGGTCTGTTGTCCTAAACAATTGGATACAACGACTCTTTTCAGTTATGCTCTAAAGTGTTGTGGGTGATGTTAACGATCCTCCATAACCTTAGAGGAGCTGCCTGAGGTATTGGTGCAGTTTAGTGTTTGTCGTCAGTCTTGTGGTGGTGAGTGACGCTGGCTGGGTCAGTGTAACAATCTTTATCATCAAATATTTGTGATATTAGTGAGAAGTGGTTGTTAGATAAAGTGGCCTTATTAATTAAACATTACCGACAGTATACGCAAAATGCTTGTTAGTAATTTACTGTGAGTTTATAAATAATTCATAGATTATCCCTGAACCCTATAAAAAGGACGCCGGGTTAACTAGTGTCTCTGTGTCTGTCAGTTTGGGATCTACAAATGACGCCAAGGCTTCACATACATGGATTTCCTTACCAAACTAGATAGAAAGGTCAGAGGTCAAGGTCAAAGTCACTAGAAACTTGGTAGCTAAGAGGGCAGAAATACATTGTAGTGTGATCAATGTTTACGTGTGTACAGGCGAGTGCATCAAACATCAGAAGACGTTTAAGATGTTTGCCTCAGCTACTGTGTATAGTCCTTTTAGGTGAATAATTCTTTTGACAATAACAAAATGATTCAAGTCAGGTTGAGAGGTGAAGTCAAAGGTGAAGATCATGGTAGTGTTATATTTTGTCAGTGACGTGTGTGTGTGTGTGTGTGTGTGTGTGTGTGTGTGTGTGACTGTGTGTGTGTGTGTGAGACTGTGTGTGTGTGTGACTGTGTGTGTATGTGTGTGTGTGTGTGTGTATGACTGTGTGTGTGTGTGTGTGTGTGAGAGACTGTGTTTGTGTGAGACTGTGTGTGACTGTGTGTGTGTCACTGTGTGTGTGCGACTGTGTGTGTGTGTGTGTGTGTGTGTGTGTGTGTGTGTGTGTGTGTGTGTGACTGTGTATGTGTGAGACTGTGACTGTGTGTGTGTGTGTGACTGTGTGTGTGTGACTGTGTGTGTGTGTGTGTGACTGTGACTGTGTGTGTGTGTGTGAACCTGCCATTCTTGTTAATAGTGTTGAGGAAGAAGGAATATAACCGATCTAGAAATTAATGTCATGGTAAAAGAAGTTATATTATGTCAAGCCTCAACCTTGTGTAAATATCCTAGTTCTCGTTTCATAGAATATTATGTATCCAAAGAAAAGGTAAAGAGTGTTGAAAATATTGAAGTGAAGCGATAAGGATTTTGTACAGAAGTATCTATGTGTAATCGTAACAAACTGTACTGCTGTGATAATTGTCTCACTGTCTTGTGTATATTAAAATAACAACACTATGGTGACGCTGCTGTTTTATCATCACCACCATCGCCACCACCATCGCCACCACCATCACCGCCATCTCATCTTTTTCTAAGTTATGAAGTATTGCGTCACAAGAATGGCCATTAAGAAACTCAAGAGATGTGGTAGATTTATTTACAATCTATAAAGTCACTTAAAAAGGTAAACATCAATATCAGAAAAAAAACAATATAAAAAAAACAAACCCTGAGAGACCATCGTTCATAATATTGGCGCCAAGTTCCGGCATTTTTTGGGCAGGATTTGAAGTCTTATGTTTAATCTCTTCTTTTTAACTTCATACATTACCAAAAACAAGTCCTAAATATAACGTTATTAAAATAGAAAACCATTATTACAGGAAAGCAGTTTTAGCCGCTGCTTCTTACACTAGTTGTTGAACCATAGTTATGATTGGCTTTCATGTAACATGGTTGATAATTATTCTCTCTCTATCACCTAACCTCATTGTGCCTTCACTTATAATTCTATAATAGATAAACTTTGCATCCAAGCCCGCCATGTGCCCCTTTAGTACAAATTAGGAAGGAGGTGACTGGAGGTGTAGAGTAGACAACCTGGGCATCAGCACTACAATAATATATACAGTATTATACAATGTGTTAAAAAAGTTCCTGTGCACCTACAATGATTAACAATATAGTTCTTCCTTGTTATACCTACATTGTTACCTTGTTCTACATGCAGTAAATATTGGTAATGTTATCCACTTCCAACATTTCTGCGACCATTTACAATACTATTTACCGTAAGTAAAAAAATGTAAATAAGTATTTCTTTAATTATTGCAGGTACACAGAGACTTTTCAAACACCGGTAGTACAATATTGTCCAGCAGTTTTATCAGTTTTATGAATAATAATGGTGAACTATAGGTGCAAGTGTTCCTGTGTTGAATAAATCTTCAAATCCTACCCCGTATAGCCTCACAGAAGAGCACCAGTGTAGTTGGTATTTAATACTACAACACCAAGATGCTACAAAATAAAAACACATTTACTTCTACCGTAAAAAGAAAACATTTGTGGTAAATAGTTTAAATAATATATATATTTGTTTGACTGTACTACAAACATGATGGCTTACATAACAACTACACTGTGATACATTATTCATTGTATTTAATAAGGAATGTTAACAAGAGGATTCAGTAAACCTAAATGCATAAGGTCCCCACACCAGTGTAGACACCTTGCCGGCATGAAACTTGGTAAAGCCTGCATGATAATCTTGAGCATTTATAAGACAACATGTGGGAGTTGAAAATTTGGTGGTGAATCAACAACAATTTGCATAAGACCTGAAGTTTTTAATAGTGATCACTTAACAACAACTGGGTGTCTGAACCTATTAAGAGAGTTTGGTGAAGATAACAACATGGTGTGATTATCAAGTGACTTGGTGTCTGTCTGTTTGGGAAGAAGTCATTTTTAAAGTGACTCTAGTACTGCAGGAATGGAGTTAATAGTCTGTCAATGCCTACCATCTAGTGAGGCAATCCTGGAGTGTGTTCAATGACTCCACGTTGTTCGATGTAAAGTTTTAAGTAATAATAACAGGAGTATTTAGTTATTTATATCACTGGAGTTATTATCAGTTAAATTCCTTGTATCTGGAAATTGACGAAGTTGTGAATCATGTCACTGTAGAGGAATCAAGACAGAGGAGAAGACAGCTTAATAAAACTGTCCTCTTTACTGTCCATTGTTTTCATATAAGACTGCCATCAAAATCACAGCACTCAACACTCTTATTTCAAATGTTCCCTTAAAGACACTTGGTATATTCTGGTATATTGAGTATTGTTATTTTATAAAAGATTAAATCCTTTATATGACTTATTTTTAGAGCTGATGAAGGATAGTTTTTAACTTTTACCAGAAATAATAATAATAGTACAGTAATATAAAAACAAATATTCCTTAGGTAATAGTTTATAGTTCATGCACACCTAAACTAGATATATTCGAGTATTTTGTATTGAAATATTAATTATATACCTCAAGCATAACAAATTATTGATTCCACTATATAATTTTTGCATTTAATGTTTTTTCTCCATGGTATTTTCTTCCAAATTAGTTGTTGGTAAATATTGCATCTAAACTAAAATAAGCTTAAGTACAAACTTTA
This sequence comes from Homarus americanus, assembly GCF_018991925.1. Lineage (NCBI taxonomy): Eukaryota > Metazoa > Arthropoda > Malacostraca > Decapoda > Nephropidae > Homarus > Homarus americanus. The sequence continues at coordinate 15,230,313 of NW_024737097.1, forward strand.
TAGAACTTGATGAATACTAAAGTTTAGTATTACGGTATATAAAACATTAACAAGAACTGCCAATGATTAAATTTTTTCTTAATACTTTATCTCCAATAACCCTTTTAAGTACACAGGTATTATTAGTTTTAATGAATATAGTTTCCTTTTATGTTGTGTATATATTTAAAGTATATTGTTACTGAAATATATAATAGTGAAAAAAATTATAAAAAGAACCGCCAATTTAGTTCATATCCGAAGTGTTGGTAGTCAATGGTGGCGGGTGTCAGTGTATATTTACGTGTTTTTTTAAAGCTAGGATCCAATCAAATCTAATCTAACTTATCTCATTTGGTATAAGCATATTAGAAGACTTTATAGTTAACTTAAACAAAGTTTGGTTGCTTGGTTTTAGTAAGTCTTAAAAGGAGACATCTTGGAGTTTCCCCTGATGGTGTCCTGAGCTCAGACTAGGTAAGAGTAGCCTTTTTTCTTCTATACAAAAAACTCATTAATATATCTAAGTTTCGGCGAGTAAGAACAGTAAAGTGGTATTATTTCTCACTGTAGAAAGGTATGGGACAGACTACGGGACTACACCATATTTTGTGGAAGGTTCTAACAACTAAACTATTTTAACTAATATAACCATCACTAACGATCTTTGCTTATTTATATATTTTTTTTACTTAGGTTAGAATAGTTAAATTAGGTTAGTTTATTTAGTGACTTTTTATAAGTGTGTAATATGGCGTCGTCTGAACACTTGAACACGCTATTGTAAGTAAATGCAAATTTTTTTTCAACCATCCTCCACTTGTTGCTGTAATGACAAATAATGATTAGTAACTATGAAAATAAAATTGCATTACATAATTATTTAACACGACCGCGGCCTTCACCTAATACCTTAATTGGATTTACAGGGAGACAATTAATTTTCAAATCTAAACGGGATCACATGAAGATTAACCACTCCTGTTTATTTCACCTGATGATGAAACACCTTAAAGCTACTTTGGATTAGGTTATGTTAGCGTTAGTATAGGTTAAGTTAGGTAGGTTAGATTAACACAAGGTTAAGGTTAGCTTAGGTTTGGTTAAATTAGCTTTAGGTTAAGTTAGCTTAGATTAATTTTGGTTAGGTTAGCTTACATCAGGATAGGTTAGCGTTAGGGTGTTTAATCATCAAAGTGAAATGAGCTAGTGTCTAATATTCAGGTGATGCCGATGAATAAATAGACACATTCATGACAACTGGACAATTATATGTGTGTGTGTGTGTGTGTGTGTGTATGTGTATGTCTTAGTATCACAGACAATCACCCTGTAACTGTACTAAGCTTAACCTTCATCATCCAGTACTATATAAACATTATCATCATCCAGTGCTATATAAACATTACTATCATCGCCCAGTACTATATTAACACAACCTTCACCACCAAGTACTATATAAACATTATCATCATCCAGTGCTATATAAACATTACTATCATCGCCCAGTACTATATTAACACAACCTTCACCACCAAGTACTATATAAACATTATCATCATCCAGTGCTATATAAACATTACTATCATCGCCCAGTACTATATTAACACAACCTTCACCACCAAGTACTATATAAACATTATCATCATCCAGTGCTATATAAACATTACTATCATCGCCCAGTACTATATTAACACAACCTTCACCACCAAGTACTATATAAACATTATCATCATCCAGTGCTATATAAACATTACTATCATCGCCCAGTACTATATTAACACAACCTTCACCACCAAGTACTATATAAACATTATCATCATCCAGTGCTATATAAACATTACTATCATCGCCCAGTACTATATTAACACAACCTTCACCACCAAGTACTATATAAACATTATCATCATCCAGTGCTATATAAACATTACTATCATCGCCCAGTACTATATTAACACAACCTTCACCACCAAGTACTATATAAACATTATCATCATCCAGTACTATATAAACATTATCATCATCCAGTACTATATAAACATTATCATCATCCAGTACTATATAAACATTACTATCATCACCCAGTACTATATAAACATTATCATCATCCAGTACTATATAAACATTACTATCATCACCCAGTGCTATATAAACAACCATTATCTCCTAATATAAACATTACTGTAACCGTTCAACTATTATCATATCATTGTCTCAGATGTTTATTGTTCGGTGGAATTAAATGCTTTCGTTTGTAGATCAGTCATGACTTATTCTAAACATATATACTGTACGGTCTCGCTAGTGAGCTTAAATAGTGTTATATACAGGATATTTATGTCCATTTATTGTTCGTTTTAATGTTAGGATTCTCAGCCATCAATGTGACGCCTCTGGGTGTGTTTGAGAGACAGTGAATATGAGGGGAAAGACTTAGAATTACTGTCACTATCTCACGGTTTTGGTCAAGGGTAAATTAAGGTCATCTGTTATATACTGTACAAATTCTCCATGACTTCACTTTTCGCTTCAATCGGGGAAAAAAATATTGACATACCAGAAGTTGTATTATAACTAGCTGGAGGTAATTATACAAATTATTACTAAGGGAATGTTTTCTTATAGGTAAATAACTAGAGATCATAGTAAAGAAATATTGACCAATTCTACCAATCTGAGTTTTCTGTTCGGGGTGTCGTTTGTGGTGGGGGGTGACTAGGAGTGTCGTGGTCCTGGGGGAGGTTGGAGGTGATTTAATACAGGGTGTTGTGGTTGTGGGGTGACTAGGAGTGTCGTGGTCCTGGGGGGGGAGGTTGGAGGTGATTTAATACGGGGTGTTGTGGTTGTGGGGTGACTAGGAGTGTCGTGGTCCTGGGGGAGGTTGGAGGTGATTTAATACGGGGTGTTGTGGTTGTGGGGTGACTAGGAGTGTCGTGGTCCTGGGGGGAGGTTGGAGGTGATTTAATACGGGGTGTTGTGGTTGTGGGGTGACTGGGTTAACATTTCCTGTCACTTATTAGAGCATTGTTAATTAATTCTTCACTGCCTCTTTACTTATTCCTTTCTTGGTCTTTTCGCTTCTTGCATTTTCACTTTCTTGTTTTAATGTAGAAACAAATTGATCCATTCTACATAATTATACTTTTTAATACCAACAAATGGCTTACCACACCATAATCACGTATATAGTTATTTATCTGAAGATGTTTTATAATGTAATTGAATATTCTTGAAGATTTTTAAGGTCAATATCTGAATTGAGAGAAATTTACAAATATATGTTGACTGGTCTATAATTAACGTGGGTTACATGTCATAGCAGGTCAGGAATTATTGAAGTTATAATAATTTCCTTGTATCTGGACATTAATCCTTAAAGTGAGTCTCGTGTGGTTACCGTTTAATATCAAAGAATCGTTTCCATTCACTCAGTAAATGTATTGACTGTAGTATATGGTATATTATGTGTCAATAATTCATGGTAAATATTGGCTTTAATATTCGTGAGGAAACGTAACAATTTATGATTTTTTTTGCAGTGTTTGTCAGACGCTGGGTGAGAGAGGAGGTACTCGTGTATACTGTACAGTCTTCATGCGCGTTATATAGCATTTATGATTATACTGAAGCCTTCTGTTGCCTTTAACCTAATGATTGAGCCGTCAACTCAATATGTGTATTTGTGTTTCTTTTGGAAAGTTATATATATGTTACAGTCAGTGTGGCAAGTGAGGCAATCTGTGACATGCCTGTGAGACTGTGTATAAGTTAGGTTATGTTATTTTAGGGTAAGTTAGGTTGAGTTAGGTTGAGTTAGGTTAGGTTAGGTTCGGTTGAGTTAGGTTAGGCTAAGGTGGGTAAAGTCAGGTTAGGTTAGGTTAGGGTAGGTGAAGTCAGATTAAATTAGGTTTGGTTATTCAGCTGAGAACTGCAAAAAACAAAAAATAATTAAACTTCACACTGAACCTAACCTAACCTGACCTGACCTAAACACAACATAAACAACATTTTCACAAGTACTTTACAATGTGCCGAACTTGACACACTAACTGTAAACACATACAACAAGAACAGCTCTCACCATCATCACTCTTAAGACAATAGCCGGACTTTTGCTAATAAAATACAACTTTTCAATGATCGACTCAAATCATCCTTATTCGATATATTATTATAAAAGGTTTTAGAATGGAGTAGTACAATGTATATATCTAAATATGACTCTTGGTACTTTGGTGATGTGATTCTCAATCTCGTGAAAATATATGATGAGCTAATTATGTTAAAAAGTGAAATTAAATTATAAGTGATAAGCCGTAAAATTGGATTATTATAGTCTGTTTATTATGGAAATATCAAATAGCCTCGCCCCATCGTTCTCCCGTCCTGGCTTGTGATTGGCCAGTTAAAAAAACAATCATTAATGAAGTGCTGTAGATTGACTATAAAATTTAGCTTCCACAGAGGATACTACACCACATTATCCCATCACAAAAACTATATATACAGTTTATGGCTGGGAAGTGGAGAGGCCGAGCGTGATATTTTCCATAATGAAAAGACGATAATTTATGTATACCATATTGTAAGTTTTGTTTGTATCATCTGAAACACCAGCTCCTTCGTGTACATCTTCACCCTCGGTATTAGCTTGACCTACATGGGTAAGGTGTCACATGTTACGTGTTTTCAAATTACAATTCAGATGTATTACATTAATAAGTCTCTCTGCTCTCTAGTAGTTGAGAGACTTTCGTAGTGCATATCATATCTGTTCGTCTGTTAAAATGTGGTTTTTACTTATTTATTTTTTGTTTATTAATTTTTCTTTAACGAAGGAAAGAAAATAGATGTAAGTTTACTTTTGAGGACTTTGTGTGTCGTGGATGAAAGGTTGTGTGTCTGGCCGTACTCGTACAAGTTCCCGTGGGAGATATGCTTTTCAACTTGTCATAAATACTAAAACAAATGAGTGTGTGGTCTCCCTAATTACTAAATTAGAATGTATATATTAAGATTACTATTCATTTCGTGGGACTGCTGGAGACATTGATAACAATTTCAATATCTTGACCAAATTAAAGGCATCGCGTTGGAGTTCAACATTTACCTCTCAAAATTTCCTGAAATCTAATAAAAATTTGTGAATTAGGTGACATACAGTAAACTGTAAAATAATTGTTTCTTTTCGTACATTTAAGTTTTGGTTGGAAATTCAAAACCCAGGAGACAAAATTATAGGAACATTTTAACGTCATTCTGAACACCTACTGTTTAAGGCCTGATAATTAATTCCCTCAAGGATTATTATGAGAGTAGAATGTAATGAGAGTGTTTCATGACTTATAATTATGAGTAAAGAAGAATGTGAATTAGCGTCCGTCCCTGATTTAGAACAGGGAAATGATATTAAGGTGTCTCAGAAAAATGTATACACTTGTCTTGCAGGTTTCCGCAAAGACCGCGTGAAGGTTTGTATTATAATAGCAACATTGTCCTCACTTGTTGATGTGAGAGGTCTGCTACAGGCGAGGACAATGTTGAGTAAGTTCCACGAACATCTGTAAGGCTGTGTGTACATTTTTTTGAGACACCCTGTCGTTGATACTGTCTGGCTGGCTCAGAACACTTTCACCAATAGTACCGGGCGTAGTGTACCGTAACATCAACTGTACCGTAATCATCTACTGTACCGTAGTGTACCGTATCTCATAACTTGTGTGTTCACAATGTGTAATATAAGGTAATATTTTCTCCTCCATCTTCAACATATTTATACTGGTTAAGAGAGATGCATGCTGACACACTTATTAGTACCGTACGTACCCAAAAAAGTGCCTTAAAAGGTCCATTGATAACATAGATATAATATATATATATATATTTATAAAAGGTTAAGTATGATCACAAGGTACATTACCCTAACTGGTGGTGTACACGTATAAGTCTACAAGCTAAATGTGCAATTAATAGTGATAAAAAAACCAAAAACAAGATTAACAAATATTCAGACATGCAGTATGAAGCAGGGTAAAAAAATAACATGTTTGTCTCCGTTATTCTCAGCTGCAACAATACATGTTTGGTCACATTAATGAAAAGTTAATGTCGTCTTTAATGAGTCTTACCCTCTTCATTTTTTAATATAGGAGAATTATTATTTTTAAGTTATGGTTTTGTGTTGTTTCTCACCCACAACTGTTGTTCGTAGTATCTGTGTTGACCATTTGTACCTCGTCCACACCAACGAATCACTTGTACGCTTGTAACGTATTATTTAAATCTTCACAGACATTCACAACACAGGTCTGGATGTATGACAAAGGGAAACAAACACTTCTTTCCCACATCACACGAGAACACACACTCAGATGTCAAGTGAATGAATCAGTCATGAACATTCTCACAGCACAACATCCATTAGTTTTTTTTTTATGTCAGTTGACGACAGACTTGCACATTATTAGTTCTTAAATTCGTATCACATGTGTACACTGATAACACACGTATACGAGGCTATATCAGGGGTTTTGGGGGGAGCACCCACAACAAACACATACTTGATTATGGCACACACATAAAAAGTTCTCACAAGACATCAGCCTCCATAATGCTCTCGTCTTGTTCTACGTCTCTGTTAAGGTAGCCGCCCACTAGTGACCCAAGCCTCTGAGCGGGAATACCTCGGGGTTCAGCCACTTTCGCCACCAGATCGTCTTCCTCCAGCATCTGTCCCGCTCGGATTGGTCGGGCGGCCACCAGGGTCTTGCCAAGCTGCGGGGGAATTATAACATTGTAAATTCTCTTAGTTTGGTTAAATTGATTGTGATTTTTGTATCATTAAAATAGTTGATGTTATAACGCATTAATTACGCTTCAACCGTTGAGATATTTTGTTTAGTAGATTAGTAATTACAACTTATCCATCAACAACTAAAATATTATGAGATACAACTACGGTATTGAGAATTTGTTATTGTGATGTTCTTCCTGATCTTCAATAAGTAAGGTCTTCTGGCACGTAAAGAGCTTAATTACATTCGTCTATCAATAGTTACATATTATGAAAAACATGTTGAGTCTCAATACAGTGAAACCTCTATTTAACGAACTATATGGAGAAAATTCCGTTATATCGAGGGTCGGTTAGATGAGAAACCACCTAACGAACTATACGGAGAGAGAAGTCCGTTGTCTCGAGGGTCCATTGATGTGAAACCCTCCATCTAACAAACTACCCGGTATATAGAGATGAAAGTCCGTTACATCGAGGGTCCGTTATATGGAGGTTTCACTATGTATCAGTAACCTACACTACGGACTATAAGGGCTGAGCTCACTTTCATGAAACACGCCTCCTCGCTCGGCTGAAATGCCTTGAGAGGGCTACCGAGGGCTGCTTCCACACTCCTGATGGCCTTAATGAGTTCTCTGAGGTCATGAGGTTCCAGGGAACACGAGTGGTCGCTGCCCTTCCACGTCCTGTTGAGAGTGAGGTGACGCTCCACCACCTGTGTACAGTGTTAGCGGTGTTTGGTAATGTTTGTTGTAAAAGAAAATCAGTATTAATTATTGGTATTTATTATTATTATTTTGTTGTAATTATTATTATTATTATCATTTTGTTGTAATTATTAGTATTAGTATTACTACTCATTATTATTATTTTCAATATTATTATTATTTATATTATTATTATTATTATTTATATTATTATTATTATAATTATTTTTATTATTATTATTATTATTATTATTATCATTATCAACATTACATAAAAAGCTGGTTACTTTATCTGAGAAGTAAAAGATTAAAAGTGAGAATTGTACTTGTTAAATCGTCTTTTCTGAGTGTAGGAGGAACAAGATTGGTCAAAAGTTGTACATAAGCTGATGTGACTCACAGTAATTCGCTGTACTTCTTGGTAACATCTGCATCTAATTGTTGGTTAATATATGTGGTTTCCAGCTGGTGATCGTGAACCTGTATTTTAAGCTGAACTCCACAACCAATCATGAATATGAGTCTTTGACCACTGTTGGAATGTGTCCCCGAACTGTAGATGGCGCTGAAGTGTTGTATTTATACGCCTGAGACTTCGAACTGGTTTGAACGAGTCACCAAACTGCTTCTCCAACTATAGTTGGGTTTGATATTGTTTCGAATAGGATAATCTTTGAACTTTACCTCGTGACTGAGACACTGACAAACAAAATGGACTGTCAGTTGAAATTGAACCTTGGGAGAGTGAGTGAGTGTGACGCTGTACAGAGAGTGATGGAGGTATTTACTCACCCGAGCCCCACGAGCCACAGCCGCGATGGTCACGTGGATACCCAGCTCATGCCCAGAGTAACCGATGTGGGCGTGAGGGAACATCTGGGCGTACGTGTCCAGCACCCGCAGGTGAGTCTGTTCGGGCGGTGAGGGGTAGGCGGAGGTACACTGCAGGAAGACGAGGGGTGTTGGCGGGTCCTGGATGGTCAGCTCCTCATACACCTGAGACACCCAAGCTATGTCCGACATGCCTGTGGTAGTGATGTGGTCAACACGTCAGTTTGGGATAACAGTGGAGAGAAAATTCCATTATATCGGGTGTCCGTTAGATGTGAAACCTCCATCTAATAAACTATATAGAGATGAAAGTCCGTTATATCGAGGGCCCGTTTGATGTGAAATCTCCCATCTAACGGATTATATGGAGATAAAAGACCGTTATGTGGAGGTTTCAATGTGCTGGTTTCCTCGTCTCGTCGACCGGTAACTAACAAACACACCGCCAACTTGAGACTTGTGCCACAAATATAAAGTATCATAACAGTATTGGTTCAGGGAGAAATTTTAATTACGTAAAGTTAGTGTTTAAATTAAGGGTTTATCTTTTTTTTTTTTTATTAATATAGGCTGGGGGTGATGATTGAGATTGGGGACTGACCTACTGATTAATGGGGCGAGAGGAGTGGTGGTTGGGCTGGGGAGGTAATGAATGTTGTTGGGGGTAATGATTGGGGCTGGGAGGTGATAAGTGGGGCTGCGGGCTGATAAATAGGGCTGGGGAGGGTAATGAATGGTGCTGGGAGGTAATAAATGTTACTGGAGGGTAATTGATGGGGCTGGGGACTAATTTATAAGACGGTGGTTGGATCTCACTCACCTGTGGACACCACGAGAGGTTTGCTACAGGCGGCGGCGGTACGGAGGAGAGGCAGGTTGTGTATGTCGCCAGAACCAACCTTGATGAAGGGAACGTTCAGCTCGTGTAGCACATAAAGTGACGGCTGTGGCGGGAGGGAGGGAGGCACTGCGTCAGGAGGGTGTTGTGTGTGTGTGTGTGTGTGTGTGTAGGCGTGTGTGCGTCAGAATCTAAAGTATTATTTCATATTGTTGAAAAGTCTGTATACAGGATCATGGTATTAGCTATATCAGTGCCTGTGTGTGTGTGTGTGTGTGTGTGTACATCATAATCTAAAACATTGGTTCATAACATTCAAAAGTCAGAACAGTATACAGTATATACAGTACAAGACAGCGTGCGGGTATAGCTACTGACGATGTCCATGGCGGAGGCGGTGAGGGGTATGTCGTGTTGGGTAGCGTACTCCTGCAGTTCGTGGAGTTGGTCGCGGGAGAACTCGAGGTGTTTCTTGTGGTCACCGTAGGTCTCCCCCCAGGCGTGCTCGGAGTTGTAGGGGCGACTGAGGGCCTGTTTGTTGAACTTGTGAGGCAGGGAAGACATCTGGAGCTTCACGCAGTCTGCACCACATTCCTTAAACAAAATATAGTGGAATAGTTATATTGAAACCTCTATATAACGGACTATATGACGGGGGGGGGGGAGTCCGTTATATCGAGGGAGTCCATTAGATGTGAAACCTCCCCATCTAATGAATTACAGAGATATGGAAGTCCGTCATATCGAGGGTCCGTTATATATGAAATTTCCCCATCTAACGGATTATATGCAGAAAGAAATCCGTTATATGGCGGTACTGATGAAACAGGTATCTGGTCCTCACTCTCTCTGTCCATCTCTCACCTTGTCCACCCCTCTCTCTCGCCTTGTCCACCCCCTCTCTCTCACCTTGTCCACCCCTCTCTCTCGCCTTGTCCACCCCTCTCTCTCACCTTGTCCACCCCTCACCTTGTCCAATTCTCTCTCTCACCTTGTCCACCCTCTCACCTTGTCCAATTCTCTCTCACCTTGTCCACCCCTCTCTCTCGCCTTGTCCACCCCCTCTCTCTCACCTTGTCCACCCCTCTCTCTCGCCTTGTCCACCCCTCTCTCTCACCTTGTCCACCCCTCTCTCTCGCCTTTGCCCCAATCTCCCTCTCTCACCTTGTCCACCCCTCTCTCTCACCTTGTCCACCCCTCTCTCTCACCTAGTCCACCCCTCTCTCTCACCTTGTCCACCCCCTCTCTCACCTTGTCCACCCCTCTCTCTCTCGCTTTGTCCACCCCTCTCTCTGCCTTTGTCCACACCCCCTCTCTCTCGCTTTGTCCACCTCTCTCTCCACCTTGTCCACCCCCTCTCTCTCACCTTGTCCACCCTCTCCTGTCCACCTCTCCCTTCCTCTTTGTCCAACTCCCCTTTCACCTTTGTCCAATTCTCTCACCTTAGAAGGCCTGCCGGAGGGTCTTGGCCAGCTCCATGTCGCCTTGATGGTTCTGGCCGATCTCAGCGATGACGAAGCATGGCTGACCCTCCCCTATGTAGCGGCCTGGCACCAGCTCCAGGGGCTCCATCCTCACTCACTCCTCTGTAGGGTCAGGTCAAGAGGCCAGGTCAAATATTGGGTTAAACGGGGCACTGGGGTATCATAATTCTCTCCTCTGTTGAGTCAAATATTGGTTTAGACTGGGCATTGGGGTTAGGTTGGTCAAAGTAGGTTAGGTTACGTTATTTTATATTTTGTTATGTTGCTAGGTCAAGTTAGGTTAGGTTAGGTTTAGTTAGGTTATACTGGGTCTAACTATAGTGCCACCTTATTGTTGGCACTCTCGTCTATAAATGTGTTGGTGGCACCCGTGGCATTTCTTTTAATCAATGAAAAGGTTTTGTACTGTAGTGCAGTTGGTGTTCCCTATTCCCTTAATCGCCTGAGTAAAGCAGAGTGTGTGATGGTGGGTGATCTGGTAACACTGTATGATGGTGTGGTGGTAACTGTCTGGTAACACTGTATGATGGTGTGGTGGTAACTGTCTGGTAACACTGTATGATGGTGTGGTTGTAACTGTCTGGTAACACTGTATGATGGTGTGGTGGTAACTGTCTGGTAACACTGTGAGGAGTGAATCCGAAATTCCATACACTTCTGGGAATACCTGAATACACCTCAGTTTATTTTATCTAATGATTAAACACCCTAATGCTAACCTATCTTTACCCAACCTAGTTTAACCTAACACTAGTACATGTATAGCCTCACCTAACCCTAATATAACCGAATTTTACACAACCTAACTTAGCTTAACTTAACGTACGTGAACACCAGGTAGAGTTAGGGTATTTTAATTAATCATCAGGTGAAATAAACTGAGGTGGAGGGGCCGACCTTCATATGATCCCATCTCTAAACAAAACATTCCAAACGATACCTTTTCACTTGGGAGATGATGGTACTAACAGGTCTGGCATCACACTGGGGTAAAGTTTGTCTTCTTTGTTTTGATTAGAATTTTAGTGTGTGTGTGTGTGTGTGTGTGTGTGTAGAAACACTGAAGAAAAAACTTACAGGTTCGTAGTGTCTTTACAACAACATTGAGTTTACAACATCACTGGTTTACACTGAGGTTGTAGCCATACTGGTTTATAGCGAGATTTTACAACCACCGGTTCACAACACTGGTTCAAATTTAGTCTACAACACACCGTTTATGAGAACACTTGATCACTCTTTACAACACTGGTTTGTATTTAATTCAAACAACTAGTTGGCAGTTCACAACCCTAATTCACAATACTTTTACTTTTTACTTTTATCCTCTTCGCCACTGATCGCCTTGTTAGCCGCTTGGGCGATCGGTCACGTCTCTGGTTCAAATGAGTTTATAACACTGAGCATACACCAACACTGGTTCACACGGATCACAACACTGGTTCACAATTTACAATATTGGTTCACATTGTATAGCACTAGTACATACTGTTCACTACAACACTGGTTCAGTTTACAATGAAGCTGGTTCACACACTCACTCCAGAACAACACTGGGCTCACAACAATAGCGGTTTACGGCTAGAGCACATCTCCGGGAGTAGCGGCTGCAGCAGGAGACTGACTGCACCATCATCACGTGGTCTGTATGTCTGGCATGAGCGCCCCGATGACTAACACCGGGGAGAGATTTTACTTATGATAAATATTAACAACTACTGAAGGACAAACTTAAAACTTTGGAAATCTCGAGTCTTGTAAATATACCTTTTGTGGACGGTAGACAGGGAACGTTAGACAGCGATAGACAAGCAGATGCTAATGTTTGTCTGTCTCTCAGGCTATACAAGTGTTGCTGGGTCGCTTACATCTGTATTATTACGACCATGTTGCCATCACTCACCTCCCTACCACCACCGCCAGGCAATGTATCGAGTTGTTTTACCGAGGGTTAATTTCCGTGTCTTTCCCCGAGGTTTACAGATGAGTTTTATTCCCGACTCAAAACTTCTATATGAGCCGCAGTGAGAATGTGAGATGGTGGTGTAAAAATCTGGCGCGGATTTAGGAAATGGCGGCGAGCAGCAACCATACTTGACGCAATATTACCTCCCGTAACGCTCACCACCAGCCGAGATTTTGTGTAATTTTTTTTTCTCCAGGATAATATTTTAAACACGATTAAACGCACAAATTTGGTGATAGTATTTCGTTTATCTAACCGTAGCTAGGGAGGAGATATTGGTGGGGTGAGGGTGAGTGTTTGTGCGAGTGTCTGCCGCTAGCCTCGTATGGTTGATTTTGGTTCATTTGTTTGGGGGGAGATTCTCAAACGTTGGTTAAGGCGGGCTGTTTGTCACTCCGGGGGGTGAGGGTGGGAAGTTGGCTAGTGTTAAAGAGAATTCCACGACCTCGGCAGTACATCAAGCTTTTGATTACCAAGAACACGATCACTGCATCAAACTTTGTAAATAAACGACCATACTACTACTACTACTTTTTTTTTTTTTTTTTTTTTAAACGTGGCCTCCAGCCTCCCCCAATAGCCACACCTTCGCCACCATTTAATTACCTTAATATTAAATATCCTAATACATAAGTAGCTATCCTATCTGTGTTAAATTAGTTGAGCCGCAGATCTATGCGACATTCAGTGACTGTAGCCTCATAGTCAATATCTGCAGCAGTTGTCGGAGTAGGGGCAGAAGCTCTCGTTCCCCTGAGGCAGAGCAAAGCCGACCGAAGGAGAGAGAAGACAGTCGACATCTCATCCAGGCTGTAACATAACTTCTGGGCTGCATTGCATTCGAGATCAACTCCGCAGTCTTACTACTACTACTACTACTACTACTTTTTTTTAAATGGCCTCCAGCCTCCCCAATAGCCACACCTTCGCCACCATTTATTTACCTTAATATTAACTATCCTAATACATAAGCAACTACTACTACTACTACTACTACTAATAATAATAATAATAAAATGTTTCTGTCACTCAAAACATTTGTAATTTCAGGAGGTCGTAATTTGTGGTGTTCAAGTATAAGGCCGCCAGAGCTAGGTGTTACATTGGAGAGAGAGAGAGAGAGAGAGAATGAACACGTGTCCGCTCCGTGTGAACAGGTTTTCCTCTTTGTTCAACACGCGGACGACAACCCATTACTTTACTCACTGGGACAGACATTCATACCCGACAACCTCAAAATAAAAATAAATAATTATATATAGTGTACTTTGTAAGAGAATAAGTTTAACAGAGTCTGCCCTTACATACAGAGGGCAGGCCATCGTTCTCTGTAGTTCACGTTGCTCCAATTTAGTTCCTGTTTACATTTTCTGTATTGATTTATTCAGTACTTAACGATCCATGAGGAATTCGCTGTAGCTTCCTGGTGTAGATAGTGAACAGGATAATGTTTACAAGACACGAATTATTATTATTGTGATTATTATTATTATTATTATTATTATTATTATTATTATTATTATTATTATTATTATTATTATTATTATTACAGTAGGATACTCTCTGAATACAGAAATGTTACAGAAGTATAATTCCAGGTTACAACAGTTCACACACAGATATTTGCTGGTTACCTTGTTTACACCCAAGATGCTAACTACCAGCCACACACACACACGCGCACACACACACACACACACGCACACACGCATACATACATACATACATACACACACACACACATACATACACACACACACGCGCGCGCGCGCACACACACACGCACACACACACACACACACACACACACAGACACACACACACACACAGGGACAGGGTCTAGATATGGTCTAGTTAATTCACAGGGGGGAGAGTGTCAGGTGATGACCCACACCTACACACCTGGTGGGTCTTGTTCACCTTACCTTGTTCCTCTCTCACCTCTAACCTAACCTAACCTAACCAAACCTAACCTAACCTAACTTAACCTAACCTAACCTAACCAAACCTAACTTAACCTAACCTAACCAAACCAAACCTAACCTAACCTAACCAAACCAAACCTAACCTAACCTAACCTAACTTAACCTAACCAAACCAAATCAAACCAAACCTAACCTAACCTAACCTAACCTAACTTAACCTCACTGAACACTGAATACAGAACACTGAACACAGAACACAGAACACTGAACACAGAACACTGAACACAGAACACAGAACACTGAACACAGAACACTGAACACTGAACACAGAACACTGAACACAGAACACAGAACACAGAACACTGAACACTGAACACAGAACACTGAACACAGAACACTGAACACAGAACACTGAACACAGAACACTGAACACAAAACACACAAACTAAACACAGAACACAAACTAAACACAGAACACACAAACTAAATACAGAACACTAAATACTGAACACAACATCTACTAGTGGCTATGATCCGGGTACACTACAAGGTCCCTAGACGCTTGATACACCCCCCTTGACAAGAGCTCTCTGACGTAATGTTCAGTTGGATTGAATACCACTGGTGCAGGTCGCTTAAACTCCGGTTATACACTATTGGGTTACAACACTCAGGCATGGTGTGTTAGGCACCTACTCCTACTGCTACTCCTACTTCTACTCCTACACCTACTTCTACTCCTTTTCTACTCCTACTTCTACACCCCTACTTCTACTCCTACTCCTACTTCTGCTTCTACTCCTACTTCTACTCCTTTTCTACTCCTACTTCTACTACTTCTATTCCTACTTCTATTCCTACTTCTACTACTCTTACTCCTACTCCTACTTCTACTCCTACTCCTTTTCTACTCCTACTTCTACTACTTTTCACTCCTTACTTACCCTCACTTCCCAATCCTACTCCGCCCCATCCCACCCCACCCCACCTCCTCCCACTCCACCCTCCATCCCACCCACCCACCCCAATCCCAACCCACTCCATTCCCCTATCCCACTCCTCCCACTCCACCCATCCCACTCTCCTCCTCCCATCCCCACTCCATCCCACCCCAATCCCACTCCTACTCCCATCCAATCCTCCTCCCATCCCACTCTAACCCAATCCCACCCCTATTTCTCCCACCCCACCCCATCCCACTCTCTCTATCCCACCTAATCCCACTCCCATCCCACCCACTCCATCCCTCCTACTTCACTCAACCCCACTTTCTAATTCTACTTCTGCTTCTATTCCTACTTCTAATTCTACTTCTACTTATCTTCTTTCTACTCCTCATTTCAATTCCCTACTTACCCCATCTACTTCTGCTCTTATCTCACTTCATCTCTACTCTACTCCCACTTCTACTCCTACTCCCACTTTACCCTTTCATCTTACTTCTATTCTCTACTTCACCCCATCTCTACTTCTTTATCTTCACTTCTACTCCCTTTTCTACTTCTACTCCCACTTTAATTCTTCTTCTACTCACTCTACTTCTACTCCTATCTCTACTTCCCTACTCCTACTCTATCCCACTCCACTTCTACTCCACCCCACTCCTCTACTCCTACTCTATTCCTACTCCCACTTCTACTCCTACTCCTACTCCTACTCCTACTCCTACTCCTACTTTTACTCCTACTCTAACTCTTCACTTCCATCCACTTGTTGTCCTTCCAAAGAACCTTTTTCACGCCCTGTACTGTATGTATGTATGTACTATTGGGTTACTCTATGACAGGATACGACACTCATCATCGCTAACCTAACCTTGCCTAACCTAACCCAATTCCAACCTAACCCAACTCAACCTTCAGGACTGTAGGTCAAGGTGAGGACTCCCTCACCTGGACTGTATACAGGTGTGACGAGGAGGTAATAATCTTTAATAAGGTCACAAGAGACTCAAGAAAGCTCCTCTAACTCTTAATTAATTTTTACTTCCATTTAGACGAACAAAGGGAGAGTATTGTCAGTAAACTAATGAGATGAATCTGTGTACAGTATATATATATTTTGGACTGCAGTGTTAGTGTAAATTTGACGCCATCTTGGTCGATATTAGTATGTGTTGTGTTGTGTGTGTTGTGTTGTGTTGTGTGTGTGTTGTGTGTGTGTTGTGTGTGTTGCGTTGTGTTGTGTTGTGTTGTGTTGTGCTGTGTTGTATTGTGTTGTGTTGTGTTGTATTGTGTTGTTGTATTGTGCTGTGCTGTGTTGTGTTGTGTTGTGTTGTATTGTGCTGTGCTGTGCTGTGTTGTGTTGTGTTGTGTTGTGATGTGTTGTTGTGATGTGCTGTTTTGTGTTGTGTTATATTGTGTTGTGTTGTGTTGTGATGTGCTGTTTTGTGTTGTGTTATATTGTGTTGTGATGTGTTGTGTTGCATTGTATTGTGTTGTGTTGTGTTGTGTTTGTGTTTATGTTGTGTTGCGTTGTGTTGTGTTGCGTTGTGTTGTATTGTGTTGTAGTGTATGTTAGATGTGTTGTGTTGTGTGTGTTTGTGTGTGTTGTGATGTGTTGCGTTGTGTTGTGATGTGTTGTGTTGTGTGTATGTTGTGTGTGTTGTGTTATGTCTGTTGTGTGTGTGATGTGTTGCGTTATGTGTGTGTTGTGATGTGTTGTGATGTGTTGTGTGTGTGATGTAATGTTATATGTATGTATGTATGTATGTACAGCACGTATGTATGTATGTATGTATGTATGTACAGCACGTATGTATGTATGTATGTATGTATGTATGTATGTATATATGTATGTATGTAACTGTGTGTGTGTACAGTGCGGGCACCAGACAGACGCCAGGTGTGTACAGAACTTAAAGGTGACTGGTCCAAGACACAGGTGGGTGTTAAACTACGTGTCCTTAATGTCTTGATGTCATCGTTAACACCTGTGATAGTGTTACAGGTGTGTGTGTGTGTGTGTGTGTGTGTGTCGTGTGTGTGTCGTGTGTGTGTGTGTGTGTGTGTGTGTGTGTTGTGTTGTGTTGTAGTGTGTGTTGTGTGTGTGTGTGTGTGTGTGTGTGTCGTTGTGTTGTAGTGTGTGTGTGTGTGTGTGTGTGTGTGTTGTACAGTGTGTGTGTTGTGTGTGTGTTTGTGTGTGTGTGTGTGTCGTGTTGTGGTTAGGTTGTGTTGTAGTGTGTGTTGTGTGTGTGTGTGTGTGTGTGTCGTGTTGTACAGGTTGTGTTGTAGTGTGTGTGTGTGTGTGTGTGTGTGTGTGTGTGTGTGTGTATAGGGTTATGTGTGTGTGTGTGTGTGTGTGTGTGTTAGGGGTTAGTGTGTGTGTCGTGTGTTGTGTTGTAGTGTGTCGTGTGTGTGTGTGTCGTGTAGGTTAGGTTAGTGTGTGTGTAGGTAGGTGTGTGTTAGGTTAGAAAGGTGTGTGTCGTGTGTGTGTGTGTGTTAGTGTAGGTGGTAGGTATATGTTGTAGGTGTGTGTCGTGTGTGTAGGTGTTAGTTAGTGTGTAGGTTAGGGGTTGTAGTGTGTGTGTGTGTGTGTAAAATGTGTGTGTGTGTCGTGTGTGTGTGTGTGTGTGTGTCGTGTGTGTGTGTGTGTGTGTGTAAATGTGTGTGTGTGTGTGTGTGTGTGTGTGTGTGTGTGTGTGGTGTATTATGTTGTATGTTTTGTCACTAAATACGACTGCCATAAAAACGTTGAATAATATATAGACTTAACATATATACACACACACACACACACACACACACACACACACACACTACCATCGTCAAAATAATGCCGTCCAAACGACACCCAGGGGAAGTGCCACCTCAGATAGTGCCATATAACCATTGACCTTTGGCCTTATAACCTAACCTAAGGACACACGGGTCTACACGCTCTGGTGGCAAATGTTTAGAAAATGGTGAATATCTTGTCCGTGTCTTGTGTATGTACAGTCACTCAAAAAAATTACCTATATATCAAATTGCGTTGAAAAAATATAACACAACGGATGAAGGATTTTGACACTCCGACCGAGAGTCACAGTGTTCATTGTGAAATTCTTCGATCACCCCAAGTACAGATAGTTTTTTGAGTGACTGTACGTAATCTAGAATGACCCGGACTGTCCTTATTCCTTCGTCTAAACATAAGTTGTCTCGTGCTTCATGATACGAGTTGGCAATATATGTGGTTATATTTAGTTATTTTATGTGGTTGGATTAGGGGAGACTGGTGGTGTGGGATGTGGGGGGATGAGGTGGTGTGGTGTGTGTGTGTGGAGAGAAAGACGAGGGGATGAGGTGGTGTGGTGGTGTGTGTGTGTGTGTAGACTCAAGGACGTTGTACATAGATCTATAATGACGGTACACACAAGCAACAAGCACCACGGTACACTATACCTTGTAGGCGTGGCCTCCAATCAATACTCCCAACCACCACCACCACTTTCATCCCACGCCAAGCCACGCCCACTTCCTTCCCACTCCACGCCCACCACTTCCTTCCCAAGCCAAGCCAAGCCACGCCCACCACTTCCCACCCAGGCAAAGCCACGCCCACCACTTCCTTGCCAATCCACGCCCACTTCCTTCCCACTCCACGCCCACCACTTCCCACCCAGGCAAAGCCACGCCCACCACCGCCTTCCCACGCCACACCCACTACCTCCTTCTCACGCCACGACCACCTTGCTACGCCACGCCCACTATCACCCTACGCCACGCCCACTATCACCCTACGCCACGCCCACCACCATACTTTGTCACGCCCATTATCACCATACACCACCATATGCCACGCCCACCACTTTCACACTTTTGTCGGCCCACATCACCAGGTTAACACCATATGCCACGCCCACCACCACCTGGTGCCACGCCATATGCTACAACCACAACTATCACCATGCTACAACCACAACTATCACCATGCTACAACCACAACTATCACCATGCTACAACCACAACTATCACCATGCTACAACCACTACTATCACCATGCTACAACCACAACTATCACCATGCTACAACCACAACTATCACCATGCTACAACCACAACTATCACCATGCTACAACCACAACTATCACCATGCTACACCCACAACTATCACCATGCTACAACCACTACTATCACTATGCTACAACCACAACTATCACCATGCTACAACCACAACTATCACCATGCTACTACCAAAACTATCACCATGCTACAACCACAACTATCACCATGCTACAACCACAACTATCACCATGCTACAACCACTACTATCACCATACCACAACCACAACTATCACCATGCTACTACCACAACTATCACCATGCTACAACCACAACTATCACCATGCTACAACCACAACTATCACCATGCTACAACCACAACTATCACCATGCTACAACCACAACTATCACCAGCTACAACCACAACTATCACCATGCTACTACCACAACTACCACCATGCTACAACCACAACTATCACCATGCTACAACCACTACTATCACCATGCTACAACCACTACTATCACCATGCTACAACCACTACTATCACCATGCTACAACTACAACTATCACCATACACCACAACCACCATGCTACACTTCTATCACCATGCTACAACCACAACTATTACCATGCTACAACCACTTCTATCACCATGCTACAACCACTACTATCACCATGCTACAACCACAACTATCACCATGCTACAACCACAACTATCACCATGCTACAACCACTACTATCACCATGCTACAACCACAACTATCACCATGCTACAACCACAACTATCACCATGCTACAACCACAACTATCACCATGCTACAACCACTAACTATCACCATGCTACAACCACAACTATCACCATGCTACAACCACAACTATCACCATGCTACAACCACTACTATCACCATGCTACAACCACAACTATCACCATGCTACAACCACTATCACCATGCTACAACCACAACTATCACCATGCTACAACCACATACTTCACCATGCTACAACCACACTATCACAGGCTACAACCACTAATACCACAACTATCACCATGCTACAACCACAACTATCACCATGCTACAACCACAACTATCACCATGCTACAACCAACTATCACCATGCTACAACCACAACTATCACCATGCTACAACACAACTATCACCATGCTACAACCACACTATCACCATGCTGCAACCACAACACATCACCATGCTACAACCACAACTATCACCCTGCTACAACCACTTCTATCACCATGCTACTACCACAACTATCCCATGCCCAACTATCACAGGCTACAAACAACTATCACCATGCTACAACCACAACTATCACCATGCTACACAACCACAAACATCACCATGCTCAACCACTACTATCACCATGCTACAACCACAACTATCACCATGCTACAACCACAACTATCACCATGCTACAACCACAACTATCACCTGCTGCAACCACAACTATCACCATGCTACAACCACAACTATCACCATGCTACAAACAACTATCACCATGCTACAACCACAACTATCACCATGCTACAACACAACTATCACCTACTATACAATATCACCATGCTACAACCACTACTATCACCATGCTACAACCACAACTATCACCATGCTCCCACAACTATCACCATGCTACAACATCACACTATCATCTCACCCTCACTGCTACAACCACAACTATCACCATGCTACAACCACAACTATCACCATGCTACAACCACAACTATCACCATGCTACAACCACAACTATCACCATGCTACAACCACAACTATCACCAGGCTACAACCACAACTATCACCATGCTATAACCTATCACCATGCTAACCACAACTATCACCATGCTACAACCACAACTATCACCATGCTACAACCACAACTATCATGCTACAACCACAACTATCACCATGCTACAACCACAACTATCATGCTATAACCACAACCACCTCGGCCCACAACCAACAACTTGCCACCTCTCCCCTACAACCTACCTCCAACACAACCTACTTGTTTAAATATAATCACAAAACACACACACACAGACAGGTAAACACAGGTGAATTACAAGTCATTAACCACCTGAGTTACGTAATTTTGGGTAATAGGGCGACCTGGCTGGGATTAGGTTTAATTTTTATCTTCACTTTTTTTTGGTTTTGGTTTAAATTAATGGAGTATAAATGGTAATAATATGTATCATTAGTTCATGTCACTGCTTCCATCTGTTCGTTTTCTTTATTTACTGTACACACACACTGAGGTAAACATGACTAGTTAGCACAGTTATTATAGAAGATGGGACGAGAACAATGACTCTCTCTGTGTCCACGTGTTCACATTGTTCATCACTTAGACATTGTTATCGAAGGTTTGTTTTTAAGTTATTTTCAGTTTTTGTTCCACGGTAGAATTTTTTTTTAATTGATGGTGTAAACCGTGAGATTTACCGCGGAGAAGGAGCGTGTGTCTTGTGCTTAAGACACGACCACCACCGCCTCCCACCACCTACCTCCTCTGCTGCTCTTCCTTACACGCACACACACAACATCTAGGAGCCACTAACGTACCGGTACGTGTTTTCAACTCACCGCCCGTTACTTGTCAACGACCTGCAGTGCCGTCCACGAGGGGTGGGTAAAGGCGGGTTTTCTTGCAACATCCCAAGACCCGACAGCGAGCCGAGCGGTGACTCATAATCGAGGCGAGTAACACTACATGGTGAGCGAGGCGGCGGCGGCGGGGTGTGTGGCTGGTGTACACATAGGTGGAGGTAACAGTGGGTGATGGTGAGGGTGCAGGAGAGAGAAGAGGTGCTCTAATCAAGACTGAAACACTCAACACTGACCTCTGGGCGTGACGGTTTGTTTACATCGACGGCCAGCATCCACGCCACGCAGGTCAGCTGAGCCCAGCTGCGCCGCCTCGATGCTCAACACCGCTATAACCACTTCTATCATTATCTCTACACTACACCTCCCAGTACTCCCTTCATTAAATTTCTCCAAGTATCTTATTTTTATCGCATCCAAAAATATCAGAAAAATTAATAAAATGATAGAAAATATAAATTGAGAGATTAATAATGCAGTTTAGTGATTGCTCATTGATCCTGCTGTAGTTGGCTGCCGTGCCGCGTGAGGCGGCGCTAGTGTCGCTCCACAGTGTTGAGTGTAGGTTTGCATGCGGGAATTTGCCCATTTTTGCACCGCCTGTGTTTGCCGGTAAGTAGAGATATTCCTCCAGGAGGTATGAGGCTCCTTGTGTTCAGTGTCCTCTATTAAATAACATCTTCACCATACAACCAGGTGAGAGAGGTATAGTGACGTAGAATATATGAAATAAGATAACAAGTCATCTTAAAGAGGTTCTGTGCATTGTTGCATTATTGAAATGATTTCTTATTAGCAAATGGCTTTTAGGAATCAATTAACTCGTGGGTGGATCACTTGTCGTAGCCCTGTTAGTGTCGTCAGGATATAAGTGTTAATATCTCGCCCGGAACAATGCACATGATAGACCAACATGGGAGAGAGATTTATTCACTGGTACACAACCCTGGCTGTAGTGTGTGTGTATCTGTGTATGTGTGTGCGTGTGAGGAGTTCCACCTACTTTAACCTCCCATTAACACAGGGGTACATACTTTTTTCCCATTACGGTTATTATTGTGAGTCATCGATGGTGATGTGTCTCCTTAACCTACACGACTGTCCTGTGTATAACATTAACCAAGTTTACTGTACGGGGGTTATAGTGTGTACTGGTTAATGTATAATTATCCCGAGGTAAAGGGTAGGGTATTGTTATGGTTACTTAAGAACATTAACCGCTGTCTGTATCTTGGAATTACTGAATATGATGAGGCCATAGTGGACCATATGGTTAATGCCTGGTCAGTGTTGGGGTCAGTGTTGTGGGTCAGTGTTGTAGGTTAGTGTTGAGTGTTGTGGTCAGTGTTGTAGGTCAGTGTTGTAGGTCAGTATTGTAGGTCAGTGTTGAGTGTTGTGGTTAGTGTTGTAGGTCAGATTTGTGGTCAGTGTTGTAGGTAAGTGTTGTGGTCAGTGTTGTAGGTCAGTGTTGAGTGTTGTGGTCAGTGTTGTAGGTCAGTGTTGAATGTTGTGATCAGTGTTGTGGTCAGTGTTGTGGGTCAGTGTTGTAGGTGAAGTGTTGTAGGTCAGTGTTGGAGTGTTATGGTCAGTGTTGTAGGTCAGTGTTTAGTGTTAAGGTCAGTGTTGTCAGTGTTGTGTTGTGGTCATGTTGTGTCAGTGTTGTGGTCAGTGTTGTAGGTCAGTGTTGTGGTCAGTGTTGTGTTTGGTCAGTGTTGAGTGTTTTGGTCAGTGTGTAGGTCAGTGTTGTAGTCATGTTGTGGCGTGTTGTAGGTCAGTGTTGTAGTCAGTGTTGTAGGTCAGTGTTGTGGTCAGTGTTGAGGTTGTGGTCAGTGTTGTAGGGGCAGTGTTGTGGTCAGTGTTGTAGGTCAGTGTTGTGGTCAGTGTTGGAGTGTTGTGGTCAGTGTCGTCATGTTAGGTTAATGTTGTAGGTCAGTGTTGGGTCAGTGTTGTAGGTCGCGTTGTAGGGCAGTGTTGTGGTCAGTGTTGTGGTCAGTGTTGTGGGTCAGTGTTGTGGGTCAGTGTTGTGGGTCAGTGTTGTGGGTCAGTGTTGTGGTCAGTGTTGTGGTCAGTGTTGTGGGTCAGTGTTGTGGGTCAGTGTTGTGGTCAGTGTTGTGGGTCAGTGTTGTGGTCAGTGTTGGTGTGGGGTGTTGTAGGTCAGTGTTGTGGTCAGTGCTGTGGTCAGTGTTGTGGTCAGTGTTGTAGGTCAGTGTTGTGGTCAGTGTTGTGGTCAGTGTTGTAGGTCAGTGCTGTGGTCAGTGTTGAGTGTTGTGGTCAGTGTTGTAGGTCAGTGTTGTGGGTCAGTGTTGTGGTCAGTGTTGTAGGTCAGTGTTGTAGGTCAGTGTTGAGTGTTGCTAGGTGTTGTGGTCTGTGTTGTAGGTCAGTGTCGTATGTCAGTGTCGTAGGTCAGTGTTGTGGTCAGTGTTGTGGTCAGTGTTGTAAGTCAGTGTTGTGGGTCAGTGTTGTGGTCAGTGTTGTAGGTCAGTGCTGTGGTCAGTGTTGAGGTTGTGTAGTGTTGTGTCAGTGTGGTTGTAGGTCAGTGTTGCAGGTCAGTGTTGTGGTTAGTGTTGTGGTCAGTTTTGTGGTTAGTGTTGTAGGTCAGTGTTGTGGGTCAGTGTTGTGGTCAGTGTTGGAGTGTCGTGGTCAGTGTTGTAGGTCAGTGTTGTGGTCACTGTTGTTGGTGGTTTCAGTGTTGTAGGTCAGTGTTGTGGTCAGTGTTGTAGGTCAGTGTTGTGGTCAGTGTTGAGTGTTGTGGTCAGTGTTGTAGGTCAGTGTTGTGGTCAGTGTTGAGTGTTGTGATCAGTGTTGTAGGTCAGTGTTGTGGTTGATGTTTTAGGTCAGTGTTGTGGTCAGTGTTGAGTGTTGTGGTCAGTTAGCTGAGTGTTGGCCAGTGTTGTAGGTCAGTGTTGTGGTCAGTGTTGTGGGTCAGTGTTGTGGTTAGTGTTGTAGGTCAGTGTTATAGGTCAGTGTTGTGGTCAGTGTTGTAGGTCGTGCTGTGGTCAGTGTTGTAGGTCAGTGTTGTAGGTCAGTGTTGTGGTCAGTGTTGTGGTCAGTGTTGTGGTCAGTGTTGTGGGTCAGTGTTGTGGGTCAGTGTTGTGGTCAGTGTTGTAGGTCAGTGTTGTGGTCAGTGTTGTGGTCAGTGTTGTAGGTCAGTGTTGTAGGTCAGTGTTGAGTGTTGTGGTCAGTGTTGTGAGTCAGTGTTGTGGTTAGTGTTGTGGTCAGTTTTTGGGTTAGTGTGTAGGTCAGTGTTTTGGGTCAGTGTTGTGGTCAGTGTTGATGTCGTGGTCAGTGTTGTAGGTCAGTGTTTGGTCACTGTTGAGTGGTGTGGTCTGTGTTGTAGGTCAGTGTTGTGGTCAGTGTTGTGGGTCAGTGTTGTGGTCAGTGTTGTAGGTCAGTGTTGTGGTCAGTGTTAGTGTGTGGTCAGTGTTGGAGGTGTTGTGGTCAGTGTTTAGGTCAGTGTTGTGGTCAGTGTTGAGTGTTGTGGTCAGTGTTTAGGTCAGTGTTGTGGCCAGTGTTGTAGGTCAGTGTTGTGGTCAGTGTTGTGGGTCAGTGTTGTGGGTCAGTGTTGTGGTCAGTGTTGTAGGTCAGTGTTGTGGTCAGTGTTGTAGGTCAGTGCTGTGGTCAGTGTTGTAGGTCAGTGTTGTAGGTCAGTGTTGTGGTCTGTGTTGTGGTTCAGTGTTGTGGTCAGTGTTGTGGGTCAGTGTTGTTTGGTCAGTGTTGTGGTCAGTGTTGTAGGTCGGTGGTCAGTCTTGAAGGTCAGTGTTGTGGGTCAGTGTTGTGGTCAGTGTTGTGGTCAGTGTTGTGGTCAGAGTTGTGGTCAGTGTTGTGGTCAGTGTTGTGGGTCAGTGTTGTGGTCAGTGTTGTAGGTCAGTGTTGTGGTCAGTGTTGTTGGTCAGTGTTGTAGATCAGTGTTGTGGTCAGTGTTGTGGTCAGTGTTGTGGTCAGTGTTGTAGGTCAGTGTTGTGGGTCCGGTGTTGTGGGTCAGTGTTGTGGTCAGTGTTGTGGTCAGTGTTGTGGTTAGTGTTGTAGGTTAGTGTGTTGTGGGTCAGTGTTGTGGTCAGTGTTGTGGGTCAGTGTTGTGGTCAGTGCTGTGGGTCAGTGTTGTGGTCAGTGTTAAGTGTTGTGGTCAGTGTTGTGGTCAGTTTGTGGTCTATGTTGAAGGTCAGTGTTGTGATCAGTGTTGTAGGTCAGTGTTGGAGTGTTGTGGTCAGTGTTGTGGGGTCAGTTTTGTGGACAGTGTTGGTCAGTGTTGTAGGTCAGTGTTGAGTGTTGTGGTCAGTGTTGTGGTCAGTGTTGTAGGTCAGTGTTGTGGTCAGTGTTGTGGGTCAGTGTTGTGGTTAGTGTTGTAGGTCAGTGTTGTGGTCAGTGTTGTTGGGTCAGTGTTGTAGATCAGTGTGGTAGGTCAGTGTTGTGGGTCAGTGTTGTGGTCAGTGTTGTAGTCAGTGTTGTGGGTCAGTGTTGTAGGTCAGTGTTGTGGTCAGTGTTATAGGTCAGTGTTGTGGGTTAGTGTTGTAGGTCAGTGTTGTGGTCAGTGTTGTGGTCAGTGATGTGGTTAGTGTTGTAGGTCAGTGTTGTGGGTCAGTGTTGTGGTCAGTGTTGTGGGGCAGTGTTGTGGTCAGTGTTGTAGGTCAGTGTTGTGGTCAGTGTTGTGGTCAGTGTTGTAGGTCAGAGTTGTGGTCAGTGTTGTGGTCAGTGTTGTAGGTCAGTGTTGTGGTCAGTGTTGTAGGTCAGTGTTGTGGTCAGTGTTGTGGGTCAGTGTTGTGGTCAGTGTTGTAGGTCAGTGTTGTGGTCAGTGTTGTGGATCAGTGTTGTTATCAGTGTTGTAGGTCAGTGTTGTAGGTTAGTGTTGTAGGTCAGTGTTGTGGATGAGTGTTGTGGGTCAGTGTTGTGGTCAGTGTTGTAGGTCAGTGTTGTAGTCAGTGTTGTGGGTCAGTGTTGGTCGTTGTTGTAGTCAGTGTTGTGATCAGTTGTGGTGAGTGTTGTTGTCATTGTTGTAGGTCAGTATTGTAGGTCAATGTTGTAGAAGTCAGTGTTGTGATCAGTGTTATGGTGATGTTGTAGGTCAGTGTTGTGATCAGTTGTGGTCAGAGTTGTTGCAGGTTTGGTGTTGTGGTCAGAGTTGTTGCAGGTTAGTGTTGTGGTCAGTTGTGGTCAGTGGTGTTGTCAGTGTTGTAGGTCAGTGTTGTAGTGAGTGGTGTTATCAGTGTTGTAGGTCAGTGTTGTGGTCAGTTGTGGTCAGGTGTTGTAAGTCAGTGTTGTAGTTCAGTATTGTAGGTCGGTGTTGTGATCAGTTGTGGTCAGAGTTGTTGCAGGTTAGTGTTGTGGTCAGTTGTGGTCAGTGGTGTTGTGTTGTGGGTCAGTGTTGTAGTGGTGGTGTTATCAGTGTTGTAGGTCAGTGTTGTGGTCAGTTGTGGTCAGGTGTTGTAAGTCAGTGTTGTGGTCAGTTGTGGTCAGTGGTGTTGTCAGTGTTGTAGGTCAGTGTTGTGGTGAGTGGTGTTATCAGTGTTGTAGGTCAGTGTTGTAGGTCAATGTTGTAGGTCAGTGTTGTAGGTCAATGTTGTGGTCAGTTGTGGTCAGAGTTGTTGTAGGTCAGTGTTGTGGTCAGTGGTGTTATCAGTGTTGTTGGTCAGTTTTGTGGTGAGTGTTGTAATTAGTGTTGTAGGTCAGTGTTGTATATCAGTGTTGTGGTTAGTTGTGGTCAGTGTTGTTGTTCGTGTTGTAGGTCAGTGTTGGTTAGTATACACACACACACACACACTACATCACTGGTCGATGCCGCTGTTAGTCGCTATAGCCAGTAACACAACACGATCGTAAAGTACTGTCATAATGTTTACAATTTGTCTGCCTGTGTGGCTTTGTCCCATTACGCTCAGGGAGGTAAATGGATCGGAAATATTACCTTCGAACTTTATCTAACTACTATATAACCATTAATGTTTTCAAGTCAATATTTCTACTGAATGATGTATAAGTGTGTATGATTCTTCAAAGTGAATTTTAGGGTTTTATCTTTATTTCTTGTCGAGTTATTACGTGGACAAATAAATAATATCTGATAATCTCGTGTCGTCGCCCCTGAGCCATGTGCCTGTATACGGGTGGGGGGAGGGGTTTCTGTGTCACCTCAGTATGTGTGTCTGTCTGTCTGATCTGGTTATATACATATACTGTAGATGGTAACTGACCCAATACACACACACACACACACACACACACACACTTCACTTATCATTAAATAGAGGAAAGTCCGTTATATCGAGGGTCCGTTAGATGAGCCCCCTCCCTCCCCCATTTAACGAACCTTCGATATAACGGACTATTCTCTCCATACAGGCTGTTATAAGGAGGTTTTACTCTAAGGTAACGAGGTAATGATGATGGCTGTAAAAGTGTGGGAACTAATCAAGACCAGGTGTTTTGTAGGTCAGCAGGTGAACTGGTATCATGAGTTGGCGTCCTGAGGGATTTTTTTTATATATATTTGTTTTTTTGCTGTATCGATGGTGTATGTTGCCAGGTGTTTGGTGAGTGTGTGTTTGCTGTGTGTGTGTGTGTGTGTGTGTGTGTGTGTGTGTGTGTGTGTGTGTGTGTGTGTGTGTGGGCTTGCTGAGTGTGTGTCTGAAGGCCAGAACATACACACTTGAATTGAGTGTTGAGGTGTATCATCGTGTGTATGTCTCTGTGTATGCGTGCCAGTGTGTGTGTGTGTGTGTGTGTGTGTGTGAGATACACACACTACCAGCTGCCGAGTGTTAGTCACTCAGTCATGCATATATGATGTCTTAGCAGTAGTGTGTGTGGCAGCATACTTTGATACACATTCAGCAGCAGTGTGTGTGTGTGTGTGTGTGTTGGAAAGTCACGGGAAATAATAATGTTGTAATAAAGAACACAGTCAATTTAATTTAAACGAGTTGGTTAGGTTAGGCTAGATTAGAGAACACGTCAGGTTAGGTTAGGTTGTTAGTGTTAGGTTGGTTAGTGTTGAGTTGGGTTAGTGTTGGGTTGGTGGTTAGTGTTAGGTTGGTGTTAGTGTTAGGTTGAGTGTTGGTGTTAGGTTAGGTTGGGTTAGTGTTGGTGTTAGGTTGGGTTGGTGTTAGAGTTAGGTTAGGTTAGTGTTAGAGTTAGGTTAGTGTTAGAGTCAGTGTGTTTTAATCATCAGGTAAAATAAAATAAACTGGGTGGCTAATCTCCGTGATCCTTGGATGTTTACCCCAATGTGACGGTAATGTGTTGTGTCGTGTCGTGTCGTGTCGTGTCGTGTTGTGTCGTGCGTGTCGTGTCGTGTCGTGTCGTGTCGTGTCGTGTCGTTTTGTCGTGTCGTGTCGTGTTGTGTCGTGTTGTGTCGTGTCGTGTTGTGTCGTGTTGTAGTGTATTGTATTGTCCATGCGGCGTAAAGAAGGTAACCAGCTTGACCTTGACGTCTGGCTGCAGGGCTGGCTAGGAATGTCTGCAGTCACCGGAAGCAGAGAGAAGGCGAGGGACAAGCAGAGAGCCTCAAGCGATCGAACGACCTTGTTTTCTTCCTCTCTTTTGGATACCTGGCAACACTAAAACACTCCCAGCGTCAGTATACTCGAGTGGTGTACAGTTTGTGGTGGTGCCGGTCCTGCAGTGGGAGGAAGAGTGCCAGATAGTGTTGTTGTTGTGGTCTTATAAGAGGAAGAGTTATTAAGAGTACGTAGTGTTGTGGTGGTGGTGTTGTGGGTCTAATCTTTCCTGTTGTGAGATCCATCATTACTTCACGTCACGTCCCTCACCTTCCAGTCATATAAGACCTATTGAAGAAGGCAGCCACGTTCTTATAGTTAGTAAGATAAGATTTATTTTTTCTCAGATCTATACAGGAGAGGGAAGGAGGAGAGGGGTAGGTTAGAGTGTGTGTATGTGTCATAGCTTACCGTACAGTCAGTCAAATAACTATCTATACTTGGGGTGATCGATGAAATTCAGAATGAACACTGTGACTCCTGTTGTCTCGATAGGGTTGTCAAAAACCTTCGTCCGTGGTGTCATATTTTCTCGACATAATTTGGTATAGATAGTTTTTTTAGTGACTGTACACTGCTGCCAATTTTGACGGTAATCGGTTCATGGACAGTTGTTATATTAGTGAAAAATCAATAATTACTACCAGGGAGTGAATTAATTTTGTAGTACCTGTGATGTTATAAGGTGCTTCAGGTGACAAGGTAAGTACAGGTATTCAGACTTTTGTTATTGTTATTATATTTCTTTTTAAAATTACTAAACGTTAAACTGTAGTCTGTCGTGTTTTTTTTTGCTTTTAAACACACACACACACACACACACATTAATGTTAGGTGACCCGCCATGGCAGTAAAGTATATATAAATATATCTTTAATGTATTTTGGTGCCCCACGAGATGTTGATAATCTAGATCAGGGGTCACCAAACTTTTTTCACTGGGCCGGATAACTGAAAGAATGACGAGCGCGGGCCGCATAATCATTCTGTTCAATAATTGCAAGCCAGAACGAAAGCTCTGGTAACGTCAGAGCGTAGGCGGAGCTACCACGAGCCGGGGAAGGACTTGGGATCCGGCCCGCGGGCCGTAGTTTGGTGACCCCTGATCTAGATGGTGGTGGAGGGTTGAGGCCGCCACCACCACTGCCACCATCACCACTACTACCACCACCACCACTAACACCACCACCACCACCACTAACACCACCTTAACACCACCATCACTACTACCACCACCACCTCCACAATCACCACCTCCCCACAACCACCACCACTACTACCCTCACCACCACCACCACCACCACAATCACCACACTCCACAATCACCACCTCCCCACAACCACCAACACTACTACCTCACCACTACCACCACCTCACACCACCACCACCACCACCACCACCATCACCACTACCACCACCACCACCCACCACCACCACCTCCACAATCACCACCACCTCTCCACAATCACCACCACTACTACCTCACCACCACCACCACCACCACCACTCATTCCACCACTACTACCACCACACCACCACCACCACCACCACCACCACCACTACCACTATCACCATACACTACCACTACTACCACCACTACCACTCACTACCACCACCACCACCCTACTCACCACCACCACCACCACCACTACCACCACCACCACCACCACCACCACCACTACTACCACCACCACCACCACCACCACCTCACCACTCACCACCTCACCACCACCACCACCACCACCACCACCACCACTACTACCCTCACTACCACTACTACCCTCATCACTACCACTACTACCACCACCACTACCACCACCACCACCACCACTACACACCACCACACTACCACCATCACCATCACCACCACCACTACCACCAACACCACCACATCACCACTACCACCACCACCACCACCACCACCACCGCCACTGCTACCACCACTACTACCACCGCCACCACCACTACCACCATCACCACTACCATCACCCCACACCTCTACCACCATCACCACCACCACCACCACTACTACCCTCACCCCCCACCACCACTACTACCCTCACCCCCACCACCTCCCCCACCACCACTCCTAACCCCTCCTCTTTTTCACCTCCGCCCTCACCACCTCCTCCTCTGCCTGTCAGGAAGCTGAAGTTCTTTGGCACCTGACGCAGTTATAGTAATACAGAAACAATAGTACAGGTGGTGGATACAGGTAGATGAACAATTACAGGTAAATGAACGTTACAGGTAGATGAACATACAGGTAGATGAACACATACAGGTAGATGAACACATACAGGTAGATGAACACATGCTGGTAGTAGATGAACACATACAGGTAGATGAACACATACAGGTAGATGAACAGTTAAGGGAGATGAACACATACAGGTAGATGAACACATACAGGTAGATGAACACATAGGTAGATGAACAGTTACAGGTAGATGAACAGCAGGTAGATGAACACATACAGGTAGATGAACAGTTAAGGTAGATGAACACATACAGGTAGATGAACACATACAGGTAGATGAAACATACAGGTAGATGAACAGTTACAGGTAGATGAACACATACAGGTAGATGAACATACAGGTAGATGAACACATAGAGATAGATGAACAGTTACAGGTAGATGAACACATACAGGTAGATGAAACACAGGTAGATGAACAATTCAGGTAGATGAACACGTACAGGTAGATGAACAGTTACAGGAAGATGAACAATTACAGGTAGATGAACGTTACAGGTAGATGAACAGTTACAGGTAGATGAACAATTAAGGTAGATGAACAGTTACAGGTAGATGAACAATTACAGGTAGATGAACAATTAAGGTAAATGAACAGTTATGGATGATGTTACAGGTAGATGAACAGTTACAGGTAGATGAACAATTACAGGTAATGAACAGTTACAGGTAGATGAACAATTACAGGTAGATGAACAGTTACAGGTAGATGAACAATTACAGGTAGATGAACAATTACAGGTAAATGAACAGTTACAGGTAGATGAACAGTTACAGGAAGATGAACAGTTACAGGTAGATGAACAGTTACAGGTAGATGAACAATTACAGGTAAATGAACAGTTACAGGTAGATGAACAATTACAGGTAGATGAACAGTTACAGGTAGATGAACAGTTACAGGTAGATGAAGTTACAGGTAGATGAACAGTCAGGTAGATGAACAGTTACAGGTAGATGAACAATTGCAATGAACAGTTACAGGTAGATGAACAATTACAGGTAGATGAACAGTTACAGGTAGATGAACAATTACAGGTAGATGAACAGTTACAGGTAGATGAACACATACAGGTAAATGAACAGTTACAGGTAGATGAACATTACAGGTAGATGAACAGTTACAGGTAGATGAACAGTTACAGGTAGATGAACAGTTACAGGTAGATGAACAATTACGTAAATGAACAGTTACAGGTAGATGAACAATTACAGGTAGATGAACAGTTACAGGTAGATGAACAATTACAGGTAGATGAACACATACAGGTAAATGAACAGTTACAGGTAGATGAACAATTACAGGTAAATGAACAGTTACAGGTAGATGAACAGTTACAGGTAGATGAACATACAGGTAAATGAACAGTTACAGGTAGATGAACAGTTACAGGTAGATGAACAGTTACAGGTAGATGAACAGTTACAGGTAGATGAACAGTTGTATAAGTTACAGGTAGATGAACAGTTACAGGTAGATGAACAGTTACAGGTAGATGAACAGTTACGTAGATGAACACATACCGGTAGATGAACAATTACAGGTAGATGAACAATTACAGGTAGATGAACAATTACAGGCAGATGAACAATTACAGGTAAATGAAAAGTTACAGGTAGATGAACAGTTACAGGTAGATGAACAGTTACAGGTAGATGAACAGTTGGTAGATGAACAGTTACAGGAGATGAACAGTTACGTAGATGAACGTTACAGTAGATGAACAATTACAGGTAGATGAACAGTTACAGGTAGATGAACAATTACAGGTATGAACAATTGTAGATGAACAATTACAGGCAGATGAACAATTACAGGTAAATAAAAGTTAAGGTAGATGAACAGTTACAGGTAGATGAACAGTTACAGGTAGATGAACAGTTACAGGTAGATGAATAGTTACAGGTAGATGAACAGTTACAGGAGATGAACAATTACAGGTAGATGAACAATTACAGGTAGATGAACAATAACAAGTAAATGAATAATTATAAGTAGATGAACAACTACAGGTAGACATTCAGGTAGACGCACTTACAACGCTAATTAGATATCCACTAATATAGCCACTATACCACATACAGCTGTACTGAGTCTTGTAATAATTCCTCCCTCTACTGAGTATATAATGCTATAGTGATGATCTTATAGTGTGATATATAATGCTATAGTGATGATCTTATAGTGCGATATATAATGCTATAGTGATGATCTTATAGTGCGATATATAATGCTATAGTGATGATTCATAGTGCTATATATAATGCTAGCAGTGATGATCTTATAGTGTGATATATAATGCTATAGGCGATGATCTTTATAGTGTTATATATAATGCTATAGTGATGATCTTTATAGTGTGATATATAATGCTATAGTGATGATCTAGTGCTATATATAATGCTATAGTGATGATCTTATAGTGTGATATATAATGCTATAGTAGATGATCTTATAGTGCTATGGCGTATAATGCTATAGTGATGATCTTATAGTGTGATATATAATGCTATAGTGATGATCTTATAGTGCTATGTATAATGCTATAGTGATGATCTTACAGTGACATACAATGCCATAGTGATGATCTTATAGTGCGATATATAATGCTATAGTGATGATCTTTATAGTGATATATAATGCTAGTGATGATCTTATAGTGTGATATACAATGCCAGGCGATGATCTTATAGTGCGATATATAATGCTATAGTGATGATCTTATAGTGCAGATATATACGTGAGTAGTGATGATCTTATAGTGCGACATATAATGCTATAGTGATGATCTTTATAGTGCGAGGCATATAATGCTATAAAGTGATGATCTTTTATAGTGCGATATATAATGCTATAGTATGATCTTATAGTGACATATAATGCGTTATAGTGATGATCTTATAGTGCGACATATAATGCTATAGTGACATTTATTCTTATAGTGCGACATATAATGCTATAGTGATGATCTTATAGTGTGATATATAATGCTATAGTGATGATCTTATAGTGTGATATATAACAAGTAGGTGATGATCTTATAGGCAAGTGACATATAATGCTATAGTGATGGATCTTATAGTGCGACATATAATGCTATAGTGATGATCTTATAGTGTGATATAATGCTAGTGATGATCTTATAGTGTGATATATATAATGCTATATGATGATCTTATAGTGTGATATATACGTTATAGTGATGATCTTATAGTGTGATATATAATGCTATAGTGATGATCTTATAGTGTGATATATAATGCTATAGTGAGATCTTATAGACATATAACGCAGGTGATGATCTTATAGTGATATATAATGCTATAGTGATGATCTTATAGTGCGACATATAATGCTATAGTGATGATCTTATAGTGTGATATATAATGCTATAGTGATGATCTTATAAAAGACATATAATGCTATTATAGTGATGATCTTATAGTGTGATATATAATGCTATAGTGATGATCTTATAGTGTGATATATAATGCTATAGTGATGATCTTATAGTGTGATATATAATGCCAGTAGTGACGATCTTATAGCGCGACATATAACGCTGATAGCGTGATGATCTGAGAAGACATAAGCAATGCCATATAGTGATGATCTTATAGTGCGACACATATAATGCTATAGTGATGATCTAGGTGCGACATATAATGCCATAGTGATGATTCATAGTGCGGATATATAATGCTATAGTGATGACCTTATAGTGCGATATATGAATATATAGTGATGATCTTATAGTGCGATACAATGCTATAGTGATGGATCTTATAGTGATATATGTAATGCTATGATGATCTTATATGCGATATATAATGCTATAGATGATCTTATAGTGCGATATATAATGCTATAGTGATGATCTTATAGTGTGATATATTGTTATAGTGACGATCTTATAGTGCGTGATATATAATGCTATAGTGATGATCTTATAGTGTGATATATAATGCTATAGTGATGATCTTATAGTGCGATATACCTGCTATAGATGATCTTATAGTGACATATAATGCTATAGTGATGATCTTATAGTGCGATATATAATGCTATAGTGATGATCTTATAGTGTTAGCGACATATAATGCTATAGTGATGATCTTATAGTGTGACATATAATGCTATAGTGATGATCTTAGTGATATATAATGATTCGGTAGTGCGATATATAATGCTATAGCGAGTGATCTTATAGTGCGATATGGTAATGCTATAGTGATGATCTTATAGTGTGTGATATATAATGCTATAGTGATGATCTTATAAAGATATATAATGCTATAAAGTGATGATCTTATAGCGATATATAATGCTATAAAGTGATGATCTTATAGTGTGATATATAATATATATAGTGATGATCTTATAGTGCGATATATAATGCCAGTGATGATCTGAGTAGTGATATATAATGCTATAGTGATGATCTTATATAGTGTGACATATAATGCTATAGTGATGATCTTATAGTGTGATACAGCACGTTATAGTGATGATCTTATAGTGTGAGAGAAAATATCTTATAGCGTGATATATAATGCTATAGTGATGATCTTATAGTGACATATAATGCTATAGTGATGGTCTTATAGTGTGATATATAATGCTATAGTGATGATCTTATAGTGCGATATATATAATGCTATAGTGATGATCTTATAGTGCGATATATAATGCTATAGTGACAGATCTTATAGTGTGATATATAATGCTAGTGATGATCTTAGGGTGATATATAATGATATAGTGATGATAAAGAAAGTGATATATAATGTGCTATAGTGATAGATTCCTATAGGTGACAGAGAATATATAGTGATGAGATCTTATAGTGATATATAATGATATAGTGATGATCTTATAGTGCGATATATAATGCTATAGTGATGATCTTATAGTGCGATATATAATGCTATAGTGATGATCTTATAGTGTGATATATAATGTTATAGTGATGATCTTATAGTGTGATATATAATGCTATAAAGTGGATGATCTTATAGTAGATATATAATGCTATAGTGATGATCTTATAGCGTGTGATATATACGCTATAGTGATGATCTTATAGTGTGATATATAATGCTATAAAGATGATCTTATAGTGTGATATATAATGCTATAGTGATGATTTTATAGTGTGATATATAATGCTATAGTGATGATCTTATAGTGTGATATATACTATAGTGATGATCTTATAGTAGACATATAATGCCATAGTGATGATCTTATAGTGTGATATATAATGCCATAGTGATGATCTATATGTGACATATAATGCTATAGTGGAGGATCTTATAGTAAAGATATATAATGCTATAAAGGATGATCTTATAGTGCGATATATAATGCTATAGTGATGATCTTTATAGTGTGACATTATAATGCTATAGTGATGATCTTATATAAAGCGATATATAATGCTATAGTGGATGATCTTATAGTGATATAATGCTATAGTGATGATCTTATAAAAAGATATATAATGCCATAGTGATGATCTTATGTGTGTGATATATGTTGGTAGTGATGATCTTATAGTGTGATATATAATGCTATAGTGATGATCTTATAGTGTGATATATAATGCTATAGTGATGATCTTATAGTGTGTGATATATAAATGTTATAGTGATGATCTATAGCAAGATATATAATGTAGTAGTGGATGATCTTATAGTGTGATATATAATGCTATAGTGATGATCTTATAGTGTGATATATAATGCTATAGTGATGATCTTATAGAGAAGAATGCCATAACAGATGATCTTATAGTGTGATATATAACGCTATAGTGATGACTTTATAGTGCGATATATAATGCTATATGATGATCTTTATAAAGTGTGATATATAATGCTATAGTGATGATCTTATAGTGTAGAGAGGCACGTTATAGTGATGGATCTTATAGTGCGATATATAATGCTATAGTGATGGATTTTATAGTGATATATAATGCTATAGTGATGATCTTTATAGTGCGATATATAACGCTATAGTGATGATCTTATAGTGATATATAATGCTATACGATGATTCAGAAAAGTGGATATATAATGCTATAGTGATGATCTTTATAGTGATATATAATGCTATAGTGATGATCTTATGCGTGATATATAATGTTAGTAGTGATGATCTTATAGTGTGATATAAGTAATGCTAGTGATGCCGATCTTATAGTGTGATATATAATGCTATAGTGATGATCTTATAGTGTGATATATATAGTCATATAGTGATGATCTTATAGTGCGACATATATAATGCTATAGTGATGATCTTATAGTGTGATATATAATGCTATGGTAGTATATCTTATAGTGCGATATATAATGCTATAATGGATGATCTTATAGTGACATATAATGCTATAGTGATGATCTTATAGTGCGATATATAATGCTATAGTGATGATCTTATAGTGCGACATATAATGCTATAGT
This sequence comes from Homarus americanus, assembly GCF_018991925.1. NCBI lineage: Eukaryota > Metazoa > Arthropoda > Malacostraca > Decapoda > Nephropidae > Homarus > Homarus americanus. The sequence goes on from NW_024737097.1 coordinate 15,268,666, forward strand.
GATGATCTTATAGTGCGATATATAATGCTATAGTGATGATCTTATAGTGCGACATATAATGCTATAATGATGATCTTATAGTGCGACATATAATGCTATAGTGATGATCTTATAGTGCGATATATAATGCTATAGTGATGATCTTATAGTGCTATATATAATGCTATAGTGATGATCTTATAGTGCTATATATAATGCTATAGTGATGATCTTATAGTGTGATATATAATGCTATAGTGATGATCTTATAGTGTGATATATAATGCTATAGTGATGATCTTATAGTGTGAGTATAATGCTATAGTGATGATCTTAAAAGATATATAATGCTATAGTGATGATCTTATAGTGTGATATATAATGCTATAGTGATGATCTTATAGTGTGATATATAATGCTATAATGATGATCTTATAGTGTGATATATAATGCTATAGTGATGATCTTGGTAAGTGATATATAATGCTATGGTGATGATCTTATAGTGCGGTTATATAATGCTAGTGATGATCTATAGTGTGATATAATGCTATAGTGATGATCTTAGTGCGATATAATGCTATAGTGACATCTTATAGTGAGGTAATGCTATAGTGATGATCTTTATAGTGTGATATATAACGCTATAGCGATGATCCAGTGATATATAATGCCATAGTGATGATCTATAGTGATATAATGCTATAGTGATGATCTTATGAAATATATATACTATAGTGATGATCAGTGTGATATATAATGCTATAGTGACATCTAAGATATATATTGTAAGAGCGATCTTATATGCGATATATAATGCTATAGTGATGATCTATAGTGCGATATATGGGTCTATAGTGATGATCTTATAGTGCGATATATAATGCTATAGTGATGATCTTATAGTGCGATATATAATGCTATAGTGATGATCTTATAGTGCGATATATAATGCTATAGTGATGATCTTATAGTGCGATATATAATGCTATAGTGATGATCTTATAGTGTGATATATAATGCTATAGTGATGATCTTATAGTGTGATATATAATGCTATAGTGATGATCTTATAGTGTGATATATAATGCTATAGTCATTTGGGTATATTTATGGTGTTACGTGAACATACTGTACCTGGATGGTGAATATAATTGTGGTATGCGGGAATAAGTTAACTTGAGTGTGTCCTGTGTGTGTGTGTGTGTCCCGGTAAGTGTGTGTCTCTTGGTAAGTGTGTGTCTCGGTAAGTGTGTGTGTGTGTCCTGGTAAGTGTGTGTTCCTCGGTAAGTGTGTGTGTGTGTCCTGGTAAGTGTGTTTCGGTAAGAGTGTGTGTCCTGGTAAGTGTGTGTCTCGGTGGTGTGTGTGTGTGTCCCGGTAAGTGTGTCTTGGTAAGTGTGTGTGTGTTCCTGGTAAGTGTGTGTGTCTTTGGTAAGAGTGTGTGTGTCTGGTAAAGAGTGTGTGTCTCTGGGATAAGAGTGTGTCTCGGTAAGAGTGTGTGTGTTCCAGTAAGAGTGTGTCTCTGGTAAGAGTGTGTGTCTCCGATAAGAGTAAGTCTCGGTAAGAGTGTGTGTCCTGTGCAAGCAGTGTGTCTCGGTAAGTGTGTGTCCCGGTAAGAGTGTGTGTTCCGGTAAGAGTGTGTCTGCAAGTGTCTGTGTCTCCGGTGAGTGTGTGTGTTCCCGGCAAGAGCAAAACTGCAAGTGTTCTGTGTTCCAAGAGAAAAAAATTCTGCAAGAGTGTGTCTGTGCACAGTGTGTTCTGTGTAAGAGTGTGTGTTCCGGTAAGAAAGTGTGTGTTCTGCAAGTGTGTCTCTGTGTGTGTCTGTGGAAAAGCCCCAGTAAGAGTGCGTTCTGCAAGAGTGTGTCTCTCAAGGCAAGTCTGTGTGTGTGCCTGTGGTAAATGAGTTCTGGTAAGAGTGCGTTCCTGGTAAGAGTGTGTCTCCCGGTAAGAGTGTGTGTTCCCGGTAGAGTGTGCGTTCCGGTAAGCGTGTCCCGGTAATCATTTGGAATTATATTTATGATTGTTACGTGAACATACTGTGCCTGGATGGTGAATATAATGTGGTATGCGGAATAAGTTAACAGAGTGTGTCGGTAAGTGTGTGTGTGTGTCCCGGTAAGTGTGTGTCTCGGTAAGTGTGTGTCTCGTAAGTGTGTGTGTGTGTCCCGGTAAGATGTGTGTCTCGGTGGTGTGTGTGTGTCCCGGTAAGTGTGTGTCTCGGTAAGGTGTGTGTCCCAGGTGTGTCTCGGTGGGGTGTGTGTGTGTGTCGTGGTGTGTGTCTCGGTAAGTGTGTGTGTGTCCCGGTGAAGTGTGTGTCTCGGTAAGAGTGTGTCCCGGTAAGAGTGTGTGTGTCCCGGTAGTGTGTGTCGGTAAGGTGTGTGTCCCGGTAAGAGTGTGTCCAGTAGTGTGTGTCCCGATAAAGTGTGTGTCCCGGTAGGTGTGTGTCCAGTAGAGTGTGCTGTGGGTGTGTGTCCCGGTAGTGTGTGTCCCAGTAGAGTGTGTCCAGGTGGTGTCTGTGTCCCGGTGAGGTGTGTGTCCCGGTAGGTGTGTCCAGGTAGTGTCTGTGTCGTGAGGTGTGCCCAGTAGAGTGTGTCCCAGTAAGAGTGTGTCCCGGTAAGGTGTGTGTGTGGAGTGTGTGTCCTGGTAGAGTGTGTCCCGTGGAGTGTGTGTGTCCAGTAGAGTGTGTGTCCCGGTAGGTGCGTGTCCTGGTAGAGTGTGTCCCGGTGAGTGTGCGTCCCTATGAGTGTGTGTCCCGGTAGAATGGGTCCCGGTAAGGTGTGCTGTCGGTAGAGTGTGTGTCCCGGTAGGAGTGTGGTGTTCTGGTAGAGGTGTCCTGGTAAGAGTGTGTCCTGTAGGAGGTGTGTCTGGTAGGAGTGTGCGTCCAGTAGGGGTGTCCCAAGAATTGTGTCCCGTAGGAGGTGTGTCCGGGTAGGAGGTGTTCCGGTAGAGGTGCCCAGAAGTTGGTTTAGTTAGCCCCTCTCTTGTGGTGTTAGTGTCCGTTTTCTATGATGGTGTTGGGTAAACTATAAGATAACAGACACAGACTCACTATAGGCACTGGTGTGTGTGTGTGTGTGTGTGTGTGTGTGTGTGTGTGTGTGTGTGTGTGTGTGTGTGTGTGTGTGTGTGTGTGTGTGTGTGTGTGTGTGTGTGTGTGTGTGTGTGTGTGTGTGTGTGTGTGTGTGTGTGTGTGTGTGTGTGTGTGTGTGTGTGTGTGTGTGTGTGTGTGTGTGTGTGTGTGTGTGTGTGTGTGTGTGTGTGTGTGTGTGTGTGTGTGTGTGTGTGTGTGTGTGTGTGTGTGTGTGTGTGTGTGTGTGTGTGTGTGTGTGTGTGTGTGTGTGTGTGTGTGTGTGTGTGTGTGTGTGTGTGTGTGTGTGTGTGTGTGTGTGTGTGTGTGTGTGTGTGTGTGTGTGTGTGTGTGTGTGTGTGTGTGTGTGTGTGTGTGTGTGTGTGTGTGTGTGTGTGTGTGTGTGTGTGTGTGTGTGTGTGTGTGTGCTGATCATGTATGCACGGACTCTTTGTTTTCCACACAGTTTGAGTATCGGGATTAACTCTTCTGAGACGCTAACCCAATGCGGGCGTAGTGTAACCATGTAGTAACCTAGGAACCGCCCACACCTCCCCGCCCGCCCTATAGGTAAGTCAAGTGGCTGCGTGATTATTATTGTTATTCTACTCGAGTACATCTTGAGTGAAGTAGGGCTGGAGAGCTACACACCATCAATAACAGGTGAATTATTAATATGTTTACAGTTAACGCCCCTCGTCATCGTCACCTTCAGCATCAAATCCTGCAGGTGAGTCTTTAAACAATCACCTTCACCTGTCACTGTTCATTGTCACCATCACCATTATTCATCAACCAATCACCATCATATTGGTGTTACGTTAAGTAAGGCCGACGCTAATTACCGTCACACCTGCCAGTACAGTACACCACCGGCGTCAAACACGTTGAATCAATACCTGTGAAGTTATTTATACGACACCTGTTAAACCACTTACCTGTCCTGTCCACACCTGGGGAGGTAGAGGGGTGGGGAAGGGATTGTATGTTGGAGGGTGTGGTGGAGGGTTGGGGAAGAGAGGAGAAGGAGGCGGAAAGGGTAGAAGGAAAAGGAGGGGAAGGAAGAGATGAAGGAAGAGGAGGAGGAAGTAGAAGGACGAGAAAGGGGGAAAAAGAAGAAGAGGAAAAGGAGGAAGAAGAGAGGAGAAGGTGGACGAGGAGGAGGAGGAAGAGGAGGTAACACCTCCCAGTAAAATGTTCACACAAAGCTTGGCTAATGGAGCATCTCGTGAACTTAGTAATATAGACCTGACCTCTGACTTAATAAACATGTAAATACCTGATCTGCCCGCTGCACACTGGAGGGTCTCAGGCCAGGCCAAGAGGGAGGGGGTGGTGGAGTGGGTAAGTGAGTGGGGGAGGGAGTGAGGGGTTGGTGGTGGGAGTGTGGGGACAGGTGTGTGGGAGAGGTGTGTGGGGGACAGGTGGGGGACAGTGTGTGTGTGTGGGTGGGGGACAAGTGTTTGGGGACAGGTGTGGGTCAGGTTGTTGGGGACAGCGGGGCCAGATGTGTGGGTCAGATTTGTTGGGACGGTGTTGGAGGTGTTTTGGTCAGGTTTGTTGGACAATACCCGGACATGCTAAATTTTTTTGGAGGTCACAGCTGCCATGACGCTTGGTTATGTGTCGATAAACTCACTAGAATCTTTCCTGTCACACATTGTCACAGTCAATATCAACAACCAGTCCAGGCTACGAAACTGACCTATTATATCGCTAACTGAGTAATTTCACCCAACCCAACCCAACCCAGCCCAGTCTCCAGCCTAAGCCTGGTCTCCAAAGCCCATACCTGAAATCCAACCAGCCAACCCAACACGTACTGTGTGTTGCCTGATGTGTGGCGGTATTTTTGCCGCAGGGTTAAGGGGGGTAAGGGTGAGTTATGTTGTGTGTCAAGGGAGGCAGTACAGTAAAGGTTCACCGCCGCTAACTACTGTATTAACACCTGTAGCTTTCACCTGTTTTAAATATCCCAAATTATAAATGCTTTAGAATGTTACGACACTTTGTTTAGGTCAGGAAGTGAACATCGTCTATGCAGGAGTGAAACCGAATTACGACTTCCATTTTCGTTACATGCATCTCACGTGCCAGCGAGGACACGGGGACGCAGCAGCAGCGTTAAAGAAAACGGGATTGGTCAGCATCGTGTGGATCGAAGGTGGTGGAGGAGGTGTTGCCGCAGAGCCTGGCACACGTTCCTCCGCCCGCCCGGCCCGACCCTGCCCGGGGCGGTCGACGCTCCCTCTAAATAACGTTTTATTTAATTATTAACGTTTGTTGTCACATTGTTTATAAACGTCCAGGCACAGGTAGTGATGTGTGTCAACGTGTGGCATCGCCAGAAACAGCTGTCATCCCTGTAGAAGGCAGAAGAGACTTGTTAATGTGTACAAAGTGATGCGTAGTTTTCAAATTTTCTGGGGCTCTAGCTGACGCTTTACGGTGAGCGAGCTTCCGGGAGCATGTTTACGTGTAGCTAATGGCTCTCCTTACAGCGTATATAACTAAGAAAGCTTCTGTAGAGAGCCTACAGGTCTGTAATGTGTCTTAGACTTCCTGTCATTTAGTGCCAACAGTGTGTCAGTGAGTCAAGACAGTGAGGTGATCCCCGGCGTGTGTGTGTGTTTGTGTTGGGGGTGTCGAGGTGCCTGGGTGATGGTCTGGTCGGGTCTCTTCAGGTGTCGCCGTCTGTGTCGACCAGTGAACGACGCCAGGCACCATGGAGCCAACCGTGAGTCAAGGATGTGTGAGGTGAGTGCCTGTGTGGGGGTGACCTGTGTGAGGTGACCTTTGTGAGGTGACTGTGTGAGGAGACCTGTGTGATGAGACCTGTGTGAGGTGACCTGTGTGATGAGACCTGTGTGAGGTGACTTGTGTGGTGTGAGGTGACTTGTGTGATGAGACCTGTGTGATGAGACCTGTGTGAGGAGACCTGTGTGAGGAGGAGGACGCAGTTGGGGTGTATCTAGAGTAGCAGGGTGGTGGTGGTGGTGTGGGGCCGACATGATCAACAGGCGAGGGAGGGGCCTGTCAGAGGGACGAAAGAACGTCATTCTGATGGTGTTAGTACTCTCCTGGGCCTGGCACCTGGGGCCTGGCAACTGGGGCTTGGCACTTTGGGGACCTGGAACTTGAGGACCTGATACTCTGAGAACTTGATACTTGAGGACCTGACACTCGATGGAGTGATACTCTGATGACCTGATACTGAGACCAGCATGGGACCTGATAATTTGAGGACCTGATACTCTAAGGGTTTGAAACTGAGGACCTGACACTCTACGGACCTGACACCAATAGTTACAATAATACTGAGGAAAAGATGAACATTACCCCTGACCTTGTATAGACTCATGACAACACAGTGATGAGAAGACTCACCTAAGGCTGTCAAGAGTTTGAGTGTTTAATGAGTCTTATACAGAAGACTCACCTGAGGCTCTTTAAGGGTTGAGTGTTTAATGATCTTTATACAGAAGACTCACCCAAGGCTGTCAAGAGTCGAGTGTTTAATGAGTCTTATGCAGAAGACCTACCTGAGGCTCTCAATGGTTGAGTGTTTAATGAGTCTTATGCAGAAGACTCACCTGGAGGGGCCAGTTGGCGATCGAGTGTTTAATGAGTCTTTTGCTGCAGTTATTCACCTGAGGCTGTCAAGGGTCGAAAGTAAGCTGAATATCTTTACAGAAGACTCACCTTGAGGCCGTCAAGGGTCGAGTGTTTAATGAGTCTTATACAGAAGAAGACTCACCTGAGGCTGTCAAGGGTCGAGTGTTTAATGAGTCTTATATACAGAAGACCTACCCTGAGGCTGTCATATGGGTCGAGTGTTTAAGAGTCTTATACAGGCTGGCTGGGTGATAAGGCCGTGATGAGCCAGGAGGGGGTGGTTGAGTTGGACTATTTATATATGATTAATGTGTCGTGGTCCACTTGTTGTTGTGTAGGTGGGAGTGGCGGGGGGTGTGGTGTAGGTGGAGTGGGCGTGGGGGTGTGGGGTAGGGGAGGGCGGGGTGTGGGTGTAGGGAGGAGTGGGGGTGGGTGATAGGGGGTGAAGGGAGGGAGGAGAAGGGGAGAGTGTTTAGGGAGGTAGCCCAAGGAGAGTGTAGGTGGTGGATGGGAAGTAGGGGTGAAGGGCGTAAGAGAGGAGGAAGGGGAAGTAATTGTGTAGTCACTATGACTAACTCACACACAGAAGGTTACCGTCATGCGGGCTGCCTACTTAACCTACTGAGATATGAAGTGTGTGTGTGTGTGTGTGTGTGTGTGTGTTGTGTGTGTGTTGTGTGTGTGTGTGTGTGTGTGTGTGTGCGTGTGTTGTGTGTGTGTGTGTGTGTGTGTGTGTGTGTGTGTGTGTGTGTGTGTGTGTGCGTGTGTTGTGTGTGTGTGTGTGTGTGTGTGTGTGTGTGTGTGTTGTGTGTGTGTGTGTGTGTGTGTGCGCGGTGTGTTGTGTGTGTGTGTGTATAGAGGTGGTGTGTGTACATGCTGGGGTGCTTAACCTAACCCACCACCCCAGGTCACGTTAGGTGTTCATTCAACAGGTGAAATGAGCTGGGGCTAATCTGCAGGTGAGATGGGGCGCGTTTGTGTGTGTGCCGAAACAAACGTTAGAATCGACCTCTCCCACACCCTCTATTTAACTGACATTATGGTAAGATAAGACCGTTATATGGAGGAGAAGTACGTTATATGAAGGGAGATGTCTGTTATGTGGAGAAAGTCTGTTATATAAGAGAAGTCTGTTATGTGGAGAGAGAAGTCCGTTGTATGGAGAGAGAGTCCGTTATGTGGAGAGAAGTCCGTTATGTGGAGAGATAAGTCAGTTATATGAAGTCTGCTATGTGGGAGGGAGAAGTCTATATGGATCCGTTACATGGAAGTCTGCTATGTGGAGGAGAAGTCTGTTATGTGGAGAGAAGTCTGTTATGTGGAGAGAAGTCTGCTATGTGGAGAGAAGTCTGTTATGTGGAGATAAGTCAGTTATGAAGAGAAGTCTGTTATATGGAGGGAGAAGTCCGTTATATGGAGAAAGTCCGTTATATGGAGGAGAAGTCCGTTATATGGAGAGTCCGTTATATGGAGAGAAGTCCGTTATATGGAGAGAGAAAGTCCGTTATATGGAGAGAGAAGTCTTATGTGGAGAGAGAGAAGTCCGTTATATGAAGGAGAAGTCCGTTATATGGAGGAGAAGTCTGTTATGTGGAGAGAGAAATCCGTTATATGGAGGGAGAAGTCCGTTATATATAGAGAGAAGTCCGTTATGTGGAGAGAGAAGTCCGTTATGTGGAGAGAAGTCCGTTGTGGAGGGAGAAGTCCGTTATATGGAGGGAGAAGTCCGTTATATGGAGGGATAAGTCTTATGTGGAGAGAGAGAGTCCGTTATATGGAGGGAGAAGTCTGTTATGTGGAGAGAGAAATCCATTATATGGAGGAGAAGTCCGTTATATAGAGAGAGAAGTCCGTTATATGGAAGAAGCAGTTATGGGAGGGAGAAGTCTGTTATGGAGAGAGAAATCCACATCATGGAGGGAGAAGTCCATATGGGAGAGAGAAGTCCGTTATGTGGAGAGAGAGTCCGTTATATGGAGGAGAAATCCAGGAGAGAGATGTCCGTTATGTGAGGTGTACACGCTAAGTTTCTTCCCCTAAGGGCCTAAGCCAACATGTTTATCCCCGGGGCACGAGGTGTGGTTGTAAGGTGTGACTGTCAGTGGAGGGGGCCACCCAGGGCGCCACATGAGGACTACCCGGGCCGCCACACCTTGAGGACTACCTGGGCGATACACCTGAGGACTACCCAGGGAGATACACCTTGAGGACTACCTGGGCGATACACCTTGAGGACTACCTGGGGCGCCACACCTGTGGTTACACGGGCGCCACCTTGAGGGCTACTCTGGGCGCGCCACACCTTGAGGACTACCCGGGGCGATACACCTGAGGACTACCCAGGGCGATACACCTGAGGACTACCTCCGGGCGCCACACCTTGAGGGTTACACGGGGCGCACCCCGAGGGCTACCCGGGGCGCCACCCTGAGGGCGCCACGGGCGCCACCTTGAGGGCTATCCGGGGCGCCACCTTGAGGGCTACCCGGTGCGCACCTTGAGGGCTACCCAGGGCGTCACACCTTGAGGTTTACACGGGGCGCCACACCTTAAATAAAAATATAGTCTCGGAGCTTTTTGACGCCATTTCTTCAATCTCCGTTAGTGTCAGGCTTCATGAAGACACACACACACACACACACACACACAGGTCGTAGTTGAGGTGAGGAAAGGAGAGAGAAAAGGTGTGTAAGAGAGGCAGGTGAGTGAGGGAGGTGGTGTGTGAGGGTGAGGGAGGTGGGGTGAGGAGGAGGTGGTGTGTGAGGGTGAGGGAGGTGGTGTGTGAAGGTGAGGGTGGGAAGGGGGGAGGTGTGTGAGGGAGGGAGGGAGGGAAGCCAGGTATGGGCTCAAGTGTAGGTAAGAGTCGGAGCAGCCCTCACCACCCCTCCTGTGTAACGGGATTACTCACGCTGTGGGAGTGAGGGGCAGGAGAAAGAGGACGATTTAGGAGAGAGAGAGAGAGAGAGAGAGAGAGAGAGAGAGAGAGATCTTTTGGTCGTGTTCAGAAATACAAAAAACATGAACTTGTTAGGTAGGTAAAAATAGGTCGAAAGCATCATTTGAAAATATATGGAACACTGAAAAATATGTTGATGTACCATATATCCCGTGTATGTGTGTGTAATAATAATAATAATAATAATAATAAACGGTTTATTAATAGAGTTACAGCCGGTGGCTGAAAATATACAAACTTACATGTGATTTAGACATAATAATATAAATCCAATACATTTACAGGGCTGTAAAGTACATAAATTAGGGAGTTGTTCATTATTTTAACAATAGATGGGATGGTGCTGTTCTTATATCTATCAGTGTGGGGCTGTTATGGGCTGTATTTTGTTGTAGTGGCGGACTGCGCGAGGTGGGCAGGGGATTGCCGGTGGCAGCTGGGGCAGTTGGTGGCGATGACGAGGATGGTGCAGTAGTTCACTGCCAAACCCTGCTAGTGCGTAGTGGTGGAGGTCACTGAGGGATGGCATTTCCAGGGTGGAGAGAACGTTGTTGTAGCCCGGTTAGTCTGCGCCGAGCATGATTCTGCAGGCCCTCTTCTGTACCCTCTAGCTGACGTTGTTGGGTAGAGTTGAGAGAAGACGACCAGGCTGGTGACGCATACGTTAATTTGGGAGAATAAATGTTGTAGATGGTCCTCCGCTCTGGCGTGGGTGCCCCAAGTGACCTGAGTCGTCGTATCATGTAGAGTCGGTACGAGGCTACCTTGATTGTGTTGTTTACATGGGCCTTCCAGTCCAGTTTGTGGTCTATAGTTACACCCAGGAGTTTGGCAGACTGCACTAACTAGAGAGGATGGGCACCCACTGTGACTGCTGGAGCTTGCACTGGAGTGGTGGTGGTATTGAAGTGCATGACTACGGTTTTGGTGTGATTGATGATGACCTTGTTCTCCGTAGTCCATGCCTGTAGCCTGTCCAGGGTGCTTTGAAGCGATGCGTAGTCCGGTGAGGTGTTGTCCACTGTAACCCCCACAGTGCAGCCATCCATCCTGTGAGGCGTGTGTGTGTGTGTGTGTGAAGATAACAACACGCCAACCCACACCACCCATTTCACTCCATGGCCAACCCACATCAAAACAAAACACATCTCGAATATCTTACTGTTAAAATGACTCTCCGAACTGTTTACCCGAGTCTCTGAACTACTTGAATGAATCTCCGAACTGTATAAACGAGTCTATATTGTCCCATTTGGATCCGATACAGTCCCGAACAAGAGTGTCAAGAAAAAAATGTCTTTCCGAGAGTGTACAAAGGTGTCGATATTCACACAGTTGTCGATGCTGAGTGTAATTTGATTCTGTAACACCAGGTGGCACTAGGTCACACAGGGACGAAGGGTGACAGGTCAAAAATAGTCGAGCAATTAGTACCTGGCCTTTACACCTGTGCTGACCTCTACACCTGTGTCACCTTTAAGGGGCTTAGCGAGCAAAGCTGATTACGTCGTTGAATGTTATTGATACAGATTTTATGTGCGATGGATTACTGCTGCCTGCTAAATTGAGGTCAGGACTTATGAACACACGGACACACACACACACACACACACACCAATAAAACTCACACTACACAAACACACAATCACCTTAAACAAACATATATATTCCAATGGGCCAATGTGTCAGGGTGTAGAGTGTATATATGAGGGAGGCGGACAACACACACACACACACACACACACACACACACACACACACACACACACACACACACGCACACACACACACACACACACACACACACACACACACACACACACACACACACACACACACACACACACACACACACACACACACACACACACACACACACACACACACACACACACACACACACACACACACACACACACACACACACACACACACACACACACACACACACACACACACACACACAAAGAACAGCAGCAGAAGTATTGTATCACTTCTCACTCTCTCTCACAGGCTGAGCTAAGTGAATTGTTTTCCTCTGAGCTTGAAGGTGTGAGAATGGCTCTAAGTTAAGAATATCTTAGCTTTTGGTTTATCGTCTGTTTTTTGAGTTTGTAGGTTTTGAGTATCGTGGTTTGGGTATCGTGGGTTTTGAGTATCGTATTTCGGGGAATCGTGGTTTTGGGGTATCCTTAGGTCTTGCATTGTAGGCTGAGATCGTATTTTGGTATCGTAGGTTTTGGGGTATCGGAGGTTCTGCACGTAGGTTTTGGGTATCGCAGGTTCTGCACGTAGGTTCTGTATCGTAGGTTGGGGTATCGTAGGCTCCCGGCATCGTAGGTTCTGCATTGTAGGTTTTGGGCATCGTAGGTTTCGGGCATCGTAGGTTTCGGCATCGTAGGTTTCGGGTATTGTAGGTTTGGGGCATCGTAGGTTTTGGGCATCGTAGGTTTTGGGTATCGTAGGCTTTAGGTATCATAGGTTTTGGGTATCGCAGGTTTTGGGTATCGTAGGTTTTGGGTATCGTAGGTTTTGGGCATCGCAGGTTTTGGGGTATCGTAGGCTGTAGGTATCGTAGGCTTTAGGTAATGTAGGCTTTGGTATCGTAGGCTTTAGGTATCGTAGGCTTTAGGTATCGTAGGCTTTAGGTATCATAGGTTTTGGGCATCGTAGGTTTTGGGTATCGCAGGCTTTAGGTATCGTAGGTTTTTGGTAGATATTGCCAACTGTTCATGGAATTTTGTGCACAACTGTACAGTGTCGTCCTATTATAGAGGCGTCAAAAGACTTACATTGTGACGACGCTATAGACAGTCAATCAGTCGCTCAAGTCATTGTTGAGGCCCTCAGGTAGTTGGCAGGGGTGTGGGTGTGTGAGGAGGGAGGGGTGAGGTATTGTAAAGGTCGTCTTAACTAGTAGGGAGGGAGAGAAAGAGGGAGGGGTGAGGCAGGGGTAGGGCCCTCTGAGCTAGCTAGTAGGGAGGGAGGTGAGGGGTACAGCAGCAGCAGCAGCAGTACTCAGGCCTTGAGGGGGGAAGCCGATCAGTGCCTCAGTGCAGCGGTGACCGTGGTGAGAGACAGAGAGAGAGAGAGACAGAGAGAAGTGAACACGGAGAGGGGAGAGATTAGGAGGGAGTGAGGGAGTGTCGTATCCTCACCTCTCTATCATCATAACATCTGTGTAGTGTAGTGTTACGTGTAGTGAAATAAATGCGAGATGACTGAAATTGCCCTAGATCAGTTATTCCATCCCCTGGCGAAAAAAAAATAAATAAATCGAGTCGAGAGAGTGTGAATCCTGGGCCAGTGTTTACGTGAGTGTGTTAATCCTGGGCCAGAGTGTTTACATCATGACGTCGCCACCACAACACTGCTTTGGCCTGATGGTGAAGGAAGGGTTGTGACACACATTACCGCTAAGAGTGTTGTAATGATACACTTGTAACTAAATCAACACCATCGGTAAACAGTGGCAGATATGTTCATTCTATTGTGTGTGTGTGTGTGTGTGTGTGTGTGTGTGTGTGTATGTGTGTGTGTGTGTGTGTGTGTGTGAGACAGACACTAACACACTCAAAGGAACTGACAGACACTGACAGACAGCAGATTTCAATAGCTGACTCACAACAACACTTACCTTCCATGTACGTCCACGAGTTCTGTATCTCCCTGTAACCGGCTGTATCTTGATTGTATGTAACTGTATCTTGACTGCATCTACCTGTATGTAACTGTATATTGATTCTATCTACCTATATGTAACTGTATCTTGACTGTATTATAACTATTCAACTGTATCTGACTGTATCCTCCTCCCCCCTCCCCACCTCCACTACCCACCGTCCATCTCAGGTCAAATCAAATGAAGTCAATTATGTGACCTCGCTGCCCTGGTGACTGCAAGTTGTGGTAATCCTTGAAAAATCCTTGAAAATCCGCGAGGGCAGATTTCACAGCCTCATTTGGGACCTCCAGTATGGTCTTTTCTCTGTGTTTTATTGGTCGTAGTTTTTGTTTTAGCCTTGACCTTGTTAAAGAGATACTTAATTAGCTCTAGGTGTGGGCCAGGTGAGGTGTGTGGTGGTAGTGAGGTGGTGGTGGTGAAGTGATGGTGGTTGAGGTGGTGGTTGTGAAGTGGTGGTGGTGAAGTGGTGGTGGTTGAGGTGGTGGTGGTGAAGTGATGGTGGTGGTGAAGTGATGGTAGTTGAGGTGGTGGTTGTGAAGTGGTGGTGGTGGTGAAGTGATGGTGGTGGTGAAGTGATGGTGGTGAGGTTTGGTTGATGTCATACACACGTTTAGCAAGTGTCAGCATAACATACACATGTACACATTCAGCAGTTGTCAACACACACACACACACGAGGCGTCAAGACCCGCATGGTAGAGAGTCGCCTTAAGGAGCACACCACTTTGATGGAGAAGAGATGAATCCCTGTCTTAGTCCCAGCAGATCCTAGCAGACACTCCTAGTAGATACTCCCAGCAGACACTCCTATCAGACACACCCAGCAGACACACTCCCAGCAGACACTCCTAGTAGATACCCCAGCAGACACTCTATCAGATACACTCCAGCAGACACACTCCTAGCAGACACTCCTAGTAGATACTCCTAGCAGACACACTCCATCAGACACACACTTCCAGCAGTATCATCATTCCAGCAGACACACTCTATCAGACAACTAGACAACTCCAGCACACACATTCCATCAGACACACTCCAGCAGACACACTGCAGCAGACACAATCCAGCAGATACATCCTCAGCAGAACCCCCTTCCAACAGAGAGAGATATTTTTCTTTCTTTTAGTCTGTTGTTATTGGCAGAGAGGTGGAGGGAGTGTGAGAGGTGAGAGGTGAGGAGTGTGAGAGGTGAGGAGGTGAGAGGTGAGGAGGTGAGAGGTGAGGAGGTGGAGAGGTGGAGGAGGGAGAGGAGGAGGGAGAGGTGAGGAGGTGATAGGTGAGGAGGTGTGAGGGGTGTGAGGTGAGGGTGAGAGGTGAGGAGTGTGAGAGGTGAGGACCGGCCACACTACCATGGATCAGCTGGGTGGGGATGTTAACCACTTAATTTACTTACTTACTCGGAGTGTGAAGAAGTTACATACACATACACACATACACATATTGACACACAATAAAACACTAGATCGTGTTGAGGTGAGTGGGAGTGTGTGGGTGAGTCTTACATCACGTCTCTTATATAACTTCACGTCCAGGTGTGTGTGTGTGTGTGTGTGTGTGTGTGTGTGTGTGTGTGTGTGTGTGTGTGTGTGTGTGTGTGTGTGTGTGTGTGTGTGTGTGTGTGTCATGATTATTTTTTTTATTTATGCAAAACACAAGATCAGAAGCGATTATTTAGCCCCTCACACATCATCTCTACTTAACTGTCTGTCTGTCTGTCTGTCTGTCTGTCTGTCTGTCTGTCTGTGTGAAGGAAAATCGTAATAAGGTGTGTGGGTGTAGGCTGTGTGACCAGGTACAGGTGAGGGTGTAGGCTGTGTGACCAGGTACAGGTGAGGGTGTAGGCCTATTAGCTGGACTAGGAAGGGATGTAAGGAGGAGGAGGAAATTGGGTAGGAAAGGGGAGGGAGGTGAGGGTAGAGAGGGTAGAGGAGGGGGGGTGAGGGTAGAGAGGGTAGGGGAGGGGGATGAGGGTGAGAGAGGGTGAGGGAGGGGGGTGGAGGGTAGAGGAGGGTGAGGGAGGGGGGTGGAGGGTAGAGAGGGTGAGGGAGGGGGGTGGAGGGTAGGGAGGGTGAGGAGGATGAGGTAGGGAGAGTGAGAGATGAGGGTAGGGAGGGTGAGGGGTGGAGGGTAGAGACAGTGGAGGGGAGGAATGATTGGAGGGCAGGGGTGAGGATACAGGTGAGGGGAGACTCTCCTCGGCAAATTTGTTTCGGTAATGGTGTAAGTGATGACTGTACTGTGTGTGTGTGTGTTTAGGAAGAAAGGGAAGTGAGAAAAGAGGGGAGGGGAGGTAAGGAGGAGGAGGGGAGGGGGAGGTAAAGGAGGAGGAGGGGGGGGGAGGTAAAGGAGGAGGAGGGGAGGGGGGAGGTAGGAGGAGGAGGGGAGGGGGAGGTAAGGAGGAGGAGGGGAGGGGAGGTAAAGGAGGAGGGGAGGGAGGTAAAGAGAAGAAGGAGGGGTAGAGGAAGAGAAGGAGGGGAGGAGGAGAAGGAGGAGGAGGAGGGGAGGTAGGAGGGAGGACTGAGAAGGAGGGAGGAGAGGAAAGAAAATGGAAAGAAAAGGAGGGGAGGGAGGGAGTGTCCCTCGGTGGGTTAGTCTTGTTACAGGCAGTTCAAGGTTCTAATGTGTGGCAGGAAGCAAGCACTTGATACCTTAATCGTCTCCAGAAAGCAGGAAAATCACCTTAGAGTCGCTGGTGGTGGCGGTGGTGGATCTTACTGCGTCACACGGTATTAATGACACACTGTTTTCAGATCTCAGGATGGACCTCGTATTAACCACCGGACACCCCTCATCCCGAGCTTATTCCACCATGATGATGAAACACCCTATTGCTAACCAACCTAACCCAACCTAACCAACCTAACCTTAACCTAACCTAACCTAACCTGCTGGTAGAAAGTATGTGTTGTCGACTACCACCTGGGAGACCTGGAGGTTAGTAAGACAGTGGGTGATGATGGTAGAGACATCACCAGTCAATGTCACCGGTAGGAGGGGAGGTTATATTGGAAGAGTAACCCACGCCTCGCCTCCTTGCCTCCCTCCCTCTCCGTCTCACTCTCCCTGCCTCCTCCCCTTCCTCCCTCTTCACCTCCAGCTGAAGGCAGTCACTCAGTCAGTCAGACCCGTGGTATTCAGGGGTGAGTGAGGGGAGTGTTCCGCTCCTGTCAGTCACCCCACCCCCTGCTGACGGTGGCGCTGACGGCAGGAAGGATTGTGGTTGGTGACGTCCTGATACAGAGGGTCCTGGGTGGGAGTGTTACTCCGTCGATATCTTTCGCGAGTATGGACAATCTTTCGCGAGTGTGGAAAATCTTTCGCGAGTGCGACAATCTTTCGCGAGTGTGGACAATCTTTCGCGAGTATGGACAATCTTTCGCGAGTGTGGACAATCTTTCGCGAGTGTGGACAATCTTTCGCGAGTGTGAGAAGGTCTTGAGAGAGGTACAGTACTCTCAGTAACTCACTCCTGCATCCTCAAGAACCCTCGCCTCCTGCCCCACCATGCCCCTCTTGCCCCACCATGCCCCTCCTGCCCCACCATGCCCCACATTGTCCAAGTGAACCTTCAGTACACACAAGGAGGCAACGTAACCGACACTGTAATTGACCTCCTTCACTTCCTCAACTGTAAAATTATGTCGTCATTTATAGCCGCTGGGGATCGAACCAGAGTACTGATGTGCGGATGTGAGTGACAATAGTTTTCTTTTATCACGTGACTGTTGGTAGTCTCTTGAGTACGATGATATAATCCATTGAGTACTGTGATTTAACCCCTAAAGGAGATTAAATCATTGTACTCAAGGGGGTTCAAAGTGTTTGTGAAAGCAATACTTACCTCGAGCAAAAAAAATGCCTACTCATCATGGCGCAGCAAAAAACACCACAACCATTATTTACAAATTTTCTGCCCCGAGTTTGTAAACTATTATCGACGAAGAATATACAGAAGTGAACACTGCTACAGGGTGTGAGGTGATGACGGGGTGTTGAGAGAGAGAGAGAGAGAGAGAGAGAGAGAGAGAGAGAGAGAGAGTCCATCATATTCAAAGGGTTAAATCATAGTCCTCAAAAAAGTTAAACCATCGTCCTCCAAAAAGTTAAACCATGGCCATCAAAGAGTTAAACCCCCCAAGTTCTCACATCAACACATCAGTCAGTAGTTCACCACCACAGCCACGGCCGGCAGACAACCAAGAGTGATTTAACAGAGAAATTCTAAACCGGAACTGTTAGTGAGGAGGTTGTGTGGTGGGGGGAGGGGGTGGTGGAAGGAGGGGGAGGAGGGGGATAGTGGAGGAGGTAGGAGGAGGAGGGAGGGGTGGTGGAAGGAGTTGGAGGGGTGTGGTGGGGGAGGTGGAGTTGGAGGAGGTGGATGTAGAGTGGGAAGAAGGGGGAAGACCAGGAAGAGGAGGGAGGTAAGGGGAGGAAGAGGAAGACAAGAGGAAGTACTAGAAGGAGAAGAAAAATAGGAGGAGTTAGAGAAGAGGGGGGGGGAGGGGGGAGAGGGTGATAAACAGATGGGGATGGGGTGATGAGTGAAGCCTGCAGGGTGTAGTGTAGTGTGTAGTGTAGGTGTGTAAACAAAACTCTGGGTGGGGTGTCGTTTCTCTCTCTCTCTCTCTCTCTCTCTCTCTCTCTCGCTCTCTCGCTCTCTCTCTCGCTCTCTCTCTCTCTCTCTCTCTCTCTCTCTCTCGCTCTCTCTGTTACACCTTCCTGTGGGTGTGGGAGGGGGGGGGAGAGGCTGTGTTCAACTGCATCCCTGTCTGTCTGTCTGTCTATTCTGTCTCATCTATTTGTAACTGTCTATCTTTATCAGTATGTATGTCTTATATACCTGTCTATCTGTCTGTCTGTCTGTCTGTCTGTCGTTTTAACCTGAGAGCCGTAACCCGTGTGTCCATGCAGTAATGACCTCGCCAGTGGAAGAAGGAAGACAGGTCACCACTATAATGATGAGCACGGGAGGTCACGGGGTCAAAGGCGTCACTGTTGCAATATAATTTGAATATAATTGTGAGTTGTAATATAATTTGTTATAGACAGGTGTTTCAATTGTGTAGGGGTGAGGCAGGTGTGTAGGGGAGAGGTGTGTAGGGGTGTGGAAGGTGTTACAGGTGTGTATGGGTGAGAGAGGTGTGTAGGGGTGAAGGAGGTGTGTAGGGGTGAGGCAGGTGTAGAGGTGTTACAGGTGTGCAGGGGTAAGGCAGGTGTTACAGGTGTGTAGAGGTGAGGCACGTGTAGGGGAACAAATTAGTCTCCTTAGTCACTCCAAACGTTGCCCCTCTCCTTCACTCCTCACCCTCAGTTAAACCCTGGCATGAAGGGGTCCGTCACCTGGCATTCCTCTCTCCCTTCCTTTCTCTCCCTTCTACCCTTCCCCTCCTTCTTTTCCCCTTCTCTACTTCCCCTCTAAATTATTCTCTTCCTTCACCTCATGACGTGCTTCTCTCCCCTCCTCTTTCCTCCTTTATGAGTCTCTCCCCTCTTACACTACACCTTCTGCTCCTCCTCCTTCATTATACATCTCTTATCCATCATCATCTTCCACCTCAGTTTCTCGCTTTTCGTTATCTTGTTTATTCGTTCTGTCTCCCTCTCCCCTACCCGGTGCATCTCACAGCTAACTAACACTTGGAGGGGCGTGGCGTCAGCATGGGCGGGGAGGGGCGGGGTGGGGCGGGGCGGGGAGGGGCGGGGCGGGGCGGGGCGGGGCGGGGAAGAGAACAATGCAGTAACTTGGATTATTTTTCATTTTTTTTCTGGCGTTTGTGAAGGTCTAAATTGCATACTTCTTGGAGATACTTTACCACCTCTCCTTATACTCCCTCACCCTGTAGCACCCTTATACTCCCTCACCCTGTAGCACCCTTATACCTCTCCTTATACTCCCTCACCCTGTAGCACCCTTATACCTCTCCTTATACTCCCTCACCCTGCTCCCCCTCACCAGCCAAAGGAGTGCTAAAAGATGTAATCTCTCGAGTTTTTCATCCAGAGGTATTTGCCAATAACCGCTAAGCAAATCAAGGTTGCTAAATACAGTATTATCCTTGCCTAAGGATTGTAAAAGATCACTCAAGACAGGCATTGGGCACCTATCACGGATAGTATTTTCATTGACGCGCCTACAATCAATTACTGGGCGCCAACCACCATCCTTCTTAGGGACTAAAAATAGGGGATTTTGAATGTGTGATAACAGTAAGAGAAGTGTTGTGTGTTGGTGTTCTGTTAGACACACACACACACACACACACACCCATATGAAATGTTGCCTCACAAGTACAGTATATACCATGTAAACAAGTCACTTGTGTATGTATATGGGAGTTAAGTAACACTACAATATGTAAATTGTTTACGTAAGATTGTATTGCCTGTATTGATTGATTTCCAGCACGCCATATAGTATAGTAAATAACGAATAACAATATTTTAATAACATTAACACTGGGAACACTGTTTAAAATGCATAAATTTAAAATGGCCATCAAATGACCGAGTTACACCTAGTGGAGGCAGATTTTATCAACATATTTGTTTTGTGTTGAGAGGTTGATACGTTTTCATTTTCAGATATATTATATGAATGATATATCATAGGTCACCATTTCTTGTAGGCAAAAGCAAGCTCCTCCAGACATACTGAAAAAAGCCCAGAAAATTTATGATGACCTGATGGCTGGAATAATCACAGGGAAGATGTAGAGAAATCGGCCACATTGGAACAGATACAGAATCAGCTTGATATGACCAAAGAAGATTTGAAAAAATCACGGACCTCCAAGCTTTGGTTACAGTACTTAGAAGTGATTTCTACCTTTCAAGCTTTCATCAGGGCTGAACGCACAGGAAATTGGAAACTGCATCTGACTGTGTTGAGAAAGATGTTGCCATTCATAGCAGCTTCTGGGCATAACCTTTACACCAAATCACTTTTTCTGTACCTGCAGAAAACGGATCATCTACAGGAAGAGCATCCAGAAGTCTATCAACATTTCCTACAAGGATTCCATGTGGTCAGAGGATCAGATAGGATCTGGGCTGGGTTATCTCCTGACCTTGTCATAGAACAAGTATTGATGCGAAGCCTCAAGTCAACAGGTGGGCTGACTCGTGGGCGAGGTGTGGGTGAGACACAACGTCTGGTATGGCTACTTTCAAGCAGCGTCACATCTGAAGTAAACTTAGCAATGCAAGAGATGTCTGCAGTCACCTATGATATTAGCGAGCAACACGTCGACACATTAAACACCAGAATGACAAGGGATGTGTCCGATACAAACAAGATGGTTAGTTTATTGACTTCAAGGAATCCTTTAACAGATAATCATGAACTGTACAGTTTGGTTACTTGGGTGTCAGCAGATGAGTCCGTTAATGCTGATTAAGCATCAGATGTTGGTAACAAAGTCCTTCAAAACATGACGGGGAAAATGTAACAAGTGATCCCTCTCAGCAGCAAGAATGCTGTAACAGTCAAAGATGATGATACCATCATTGATCCCCGGCTCTTGTTTCACAGACTTGTTACTGCAGGCTCACAAAATGGCATTCTACCTGAAGCACTTGAATATGAACTCTGCAGGTATCCACCCGCACTCTTTGAGAACAGGATAACTCCAAGACTCGCAACAAAGTCTACATTGGCTGATGCACTGTGGAAGATGAGGCCACCTGATATGACTACTCCATCAAGCGATGTCCAGTATATACTGGATGGCGGTGCATTGCTCCATAGATTAAGGTGGAGCCAGGGAATGACATATGATGTTCTCTGTCAAGCCTAAACAATGTATGTCTCGTCTCATTATGGCAGAGCCATAGGCGTATTTGACGGATATCCTGAGGGACTAAAGATGTGACTCAC
Organism: Homarus americanus; assembly: GCF_018991925.1. NCBI lineage: Eukaryota > Metazoa > Arthropoda > Malacostraca > Decapoda > Nephropidae > Homarus > Homarus americanus. The sequence goes on from NW_024737097.1 coordinate 15,289,847, forward strand.
CTAAGACGAGGCATGAAGTATGTTGGTGCTAGTGTAAAAGTATCTGGTTCCATGGTGTTCCAAGGGAAGAAAAGGGATTTCCTCTACAATGTAGTCAATAAACAGACTTCATCTACCTGCTAGCTGATCATTTGACTCAATCAGGTTGTTGTGTTAAACATGCCAAAGTTGAAGCTGACTTGGTTATCGTTCAGAATGCCAATGCTACTGCTCACAAGACACCTACTAAGCCTACAATTGTGATTGCTGACGACACAGAAACTCCATCCATATATTTCAGACCTGAACCTCGTCAAGGCAGCAGATGAGCCCCAAGATGCTGGAATATGGAAGTAATGCGAACACAACTTGGGTCAGAAGTCTGTGATAACATTTTGTTTGTGTATGCTATTCTAGGGTGTGACACCACGTCTTTTTTTATGGTGTGAGCAAGACGATAGGTTACAAGTTAATTCACACAAATAAGGTATTCCTGGAGCAAGCACAAATGTTCTCTGAACGTGATAGTACACAGGCAGAAATTATTAAAGCTGGGGAAGTGAATTAGCTCAAGGTCTCCAAGGTTACACATTGAATTATCTTAGGTTAGAACCTTTCTACCAAAGGGTAGGCAGTGGTACATCATTTGTGCAACCTGAAGGGCTCCCACCTCCATCAGCTGCTGCAGCATCACAGTTTGTGTGTGTATTGTCAAGTTCAGGAGTGGATGGGTAATGCAACTAGTATGTCACCAGAAGATTGGGGATGGTACAGACAAGTTGACAAGTTTCTTCCAGTCAGATGTAACCTCTGGTATACACATGATTATTATTATGATTCATTTATATATAGTGGCCCTAATTATCATGTTATGATACTAGTATGGTCTATACAGTTCATAGTTTTCCAGTGAGGTATTTTGTTATTTTGTTAAGCAAATGATTGATAAGTTTCTTGAATATTCGCATAGTTTACGTTAAGGTGAACAATACATAATAGTCTGCATGTCAATTTGGTTCAGTTCTTTATTAATACTGAAGACATAATATAAAATATAATTTTGCTTATCTCCTTTTATAACATTTTCAAACAGAAAAACACAATGTTACTTGAGTAAAATAAAGATTATCCAATATCTAATTGAAATGATACATTCTTATGGCAGCAGTTTGGGGATAATGCCTAGTTGGCACTGTTCCCATACTTGGATTTAATTATACTTTTCCTATGTTATTTCAGACACATTACTGAGTTAAATAATACTGGTTACATTACTATTGCAATTTGTTGGGGGTTGACCCTCATTTTTCTCTGATTTCCCTAGACTATATAGGCAAGGATTAGGGTCACGAGTTTTAAAGCAGTTACTCCAGAGTTGTTTTCTAATTTAATAATAATAATAATAATAATAATTAACGGTTTATTGAAAGAGCTTGGCAGCCAGAAGGCTGAAAATATACAGTTACATATTTGGGGAATGGGTTACGAATTACAAATAATATACAAGTAACATAAGTGACACAAATAAGACATATAATAACTAGATGGGGAAAAGCTCAAACTACAGTTCATTTCAACATAGTGACAGTGCAAGGAGTAGTGTTTACTGGGAGTGAATACACTGGTTTATTACAAGTTATTGATAATTTTTACAATGGTTGGGACTGGGCTGTTCTTATAGCGATCAGTTCGTGCACGTATGGGCTGGATGCGGTTGTGGTGTCGAACAGCAATTCTCGGACTAGGGATCTCAGGTGGTAGTAGGAGCCGGTGTCGGGGATGGTGTAGAAGCTTCTTACCAAATTTGCAGATGAGGTCGTGGTGATGGAGAAAGGGTCAGTGTGTTGAGCGCTTCTTGATATGTGGAGTAGGAAGGGAGAGAATAATCTTGCATGCCCTCTTTTGCACTTTTTCTAGGTGTTTACGTTGTGTGGCATTTAGGGAGGAAGACCAGGTGGGGGAGGCATAGGTGAGCTTGGAAGTATGAATGTTGTGTAAACACTGAGGAGCTCGTGTGCAGGAACTCCGAGGGACTTGAGTCGGCGGAGGAGGTGGAGACGGAAACTGGAGGATTTGATAACTTCACTGACGTGTGGTTTCCAATTTAGTTTGTTGTCTATGGTGACGCCGAGGAGCTTGGTGGAATCTACAACCTGGAGTGTGTTCGGACCTAGAGTAATGGAAGGAGGTGGGACAATGTCGGAGGAGAGGTTGATGTGCATAACCATGGTCTTGGTATGGTTGATGGTGACATGGTTGTTGGTGGCCCAGTTTTGGAGACTGTTCAATAAATCCTGAAGGGCGGTATAGTTGGGAGCAGAATTGTTGACGCTGATCCCAATGGTGGAGTCGTCGACATATTTCCAGCGAGCAGGGGTTTCTCTTAGGGCATCATTGATGAGCATGAGGAAGCAGAGTGGTCCCATCTTGGTGCGGGCTTTACCCGGGGCAAAAATCTGACTGACAAAGGGTGTTTGGTAACCCACCAGAGTACACACGGGCTACTCTTGAAGAGAGCCGCGCTTTCCTCTCATTCTTTAACTGGATGCCTAGTCTTATCGGAATCCCAGGGAATGAACGAGCTGATGCTGCTGCCAAGGCTGCTTTAGGACAGCGAAACATCGAGATGAACATCCCGCCCAGTCAGGAGCAGATAAAGAAGACCACAATAACACGAACTGCCCAGTGGAAAATAGACAAACATAGAAGATTAACACAAGTATCATGATCGGCCAGGTGGTACTATCTGGTCACGAATTATGAGAGACCACCACTGATGAAGGATATAACAAGAAGGGAAGAAGTCAACCTCCACCGACTGAGACTGGGATACCCATGCAGCTGGGAAATAATTGTACAAGTACCAGCAGAGCGGCGGATATGCAAGACCTGCGACAGCGGAGGAGAAAACTCACTGCAGCACTACCTCATAGAGTGCCCTGGAACACAATTAGCTAGGAGAAACATACAACCCCCTATCACAGCAGAGAAGGTTGCCAAAATGCTAACCACCAACCACTCTCAAGAAACCCAACAGTTTCTTACCGAGCATCCCCCCCACGCTAGTGGTGGAGATGTACAGTTAACCAAAAAGACGCTGGTATTTTATCCCAGCAGTGGGTGGACCAGCATCTTAGCTTAAGGTCCGCGTCGGTAATATTCCTACAAATCTAAAAGAAAAAAAATCTCATTCTTAAACCCTCATTGCCTTGGACTGGAATAATTCTCTTACAGAAATCATTGGGCAAAATTAGTCACCAGTAGTTGTGGTGACATACTGGTAGTAGCAATATACTGTTCACACGTTGTTCATACTTGTGCTTATCATATTATGAACTAGCAGAATCATCCGCAAGGCCACGGTAGGACGCCACCCTCCGGGAGGCTCCACATTGTCTCATTTTTCAGTCCCCAAAACTTCTTCTTCCATCAATAGTTCATTAACTGTGTATGTAAGTTCCACCGTGTTTTTCACTACAACGGTACAGCAAAGTATATTTTTTTAGCATTAAACTGTTATTATTTTATTGTCTAATCATCACTACATATAACACCATCCATCATCACTACATATAACACCATCCATCATCACTGCATATAACACCATCCATCATCACAACATATAACACCATCCATCATCACTACATATAACACCATCCATCATCACTACATATAACACCATCCATCATCACTACATATAACACCATCCATCATCACTACATATAACACCATCCATCATCACTACATATAACACCATCATCACTACATCCATATACTACATATAACACCATCCATCATACATATAACATATCACTACATATAACACATCCATCATCACTACATATAACACCATCCATCATCACTACATATAACACCATCCATCATCACTACAGATCGGTAAAGTAGTTTCTGAGATTCTCGTGCGGACACACACACACACAACACAACACACAGACATACATATATATATATATATATATATATATATATATATATATATATATATATATATATATATATATATATATATATATATATAGATATATATATATATATATATATATATATATATATATATATATATATATATATATATATATATATATATATATATATATGAGACACATTTGTAAATAGAAAGCCAAGCAGAGTGTAATTTTAAGTGAAAATATTTATTGAAAATGAATGAATTCACTTTTCATTACGACTGGAAATCGTTGTTTGCTTCATAGTTTATATAATTAAGTAAAGTTTTCAGTTAATTATTTCATTAACTATCATTTTTACATATGACATATCATTTACTGTAAGTGCTACTGGAGGGGACATATTAGTATCGATTCCGTTACTCATGGCACATATGGAAGGTATTAGAAATACCTAGCTCACAGTATTGTGCAAGAGCCTACGCTTGTCCAACACTGGTCTGGAAGTTGGAGAAGGAAGATCTTATATCCAACCAGTCACACTTTTCAAAATTTTCTGGTATGATGGCCTTTGGACTCCGCCTTTACGCTCTATTTTCGTTTATTCTTAAAATCTCGGACTGCTAAAAAAAAAAAAAAACTACATTATGTTTGGTTCCTTCATTATAGAACCTTGATACACAGTGGTTAATAAAATAATACATAAGTCCAACATTTATTGCATAAATTATAATGACATTAATGACCCAAGGGTTTTGGCTTGGTCTTCACCCCAATGGGATGATCACTGGTGCAGCTGTGTCAGGGCTCTGCGGGCGGCCTTCAACCCCTGCTCCAGGGAAGGTCGGCGGCTTGCCTCATGAGATTGGGCCTCCTTGACCCATAGTTTTAGCTCGCTGGGGTACAAATATTGCCAGGTACCTCCAGGCAGGATTCTCGTGGCCAGGTAACCTACACTGTAGACGTCGGTAGCTTCACTGCCCCCGGTCTGGCAGAACTCTGGCGCTATCCAGCCTCGGAACCCGTTGTCTCCAGGGACTGTGGTGAAAGAGTTTTCTTCTCTTTTATCACAACTTAGACCGAAGTCGATAAGTGTGACTTTGGTTTGACCGTAGACGGTGTCTTGAAGGCAGATATTGTTCATCTTGATGTCATTATGTGAGTAATTTCGTTGGTGTACATTGACCAGGATCTCTAATACACCTTCTAGTATTTGGGTAGCCTTTTTGTGGTCCACCATTTTCTTTTCGACGAGATAATCGACCGTGGGGCCGGCGAATTCTGTGACCAGAACCTTCTTGTGGGAGCACACCCCCACGATCTTTTGTATGCCTGGGCCCTGGGTCATGAACAGGGCTCGAACCTCTCGGAACAGATCTGTTAAAGTGTGTTTAAAGGTTTTTATTACCCAGAAGGTGCCTGGGCGTAGTAAAAGTTTACATGTCCCGTAAGTACCTTCGTCTAGGTCCAGCGGAAAAGTCATTCCAAAAAAGTCGGAAGTTTTCATAAAATCTACGGAGAGAAGACGAACTCCGTGTGTGTCACACCACGAGTTGAAACACCTCTTAGATGTGTATTCCATTTTGCTTTTTGATGTGATATAAAAGTAAACGTCTTGACTGAGGCCTTGACTGAGGACATGAATTTAAAATTCGGGGTGAAATTCATAGTAAGAGGTTGTACATCACAGTATGAAGGTTGAAACAGTGAATTATGTACTGTAGTGTAGTGATGTTATTTGTAGTGTAGTTTAGTGATGTTATATGTAGTGTAGTTTAGTGATGTTATTTGTAGTGTAGTGTAGTGATGTTATTTGTAGTGTAGTGTAGTGATGTTATTTGTAGTGTAGTGTAGTGATGTTATTTGTAGTGTAGTGATGTTATTTGTAGTGTAGTGTAGTGATGTTATTTGTAGTGTAGTTTAGTGATGTTATTTGTAATGTAGTGTAGTGATGTTATTTGTAGTGTAGTGTAGTGATGTTATTTGTAGTGTAGTTTAGTGATGTTATTTAGTGTAGTGTAGTGATATTATAGTGTAGTGTTGTGATATTACTGTATAGTGTAGTGTAGTGATATTATAGTGTAGTGTAGTGATATTACTGTATATTGTAGTGTAGTGATATTATAGTGTAGTGTAGTGATATTATTATGTAGTGATGTTATTGTTTAGTGTTGTGTAGTGATGTTATTGTGTAGTGTAGTGTAGTGATGTTATTGTGTAGTGTAGTGTAGTGATGTTATTGTGTAGTGTTGTGTAGTGATGTTATTGTGTAGTGTAGTGATGTTATTGTGTAGTGTTGTGTAGTAATGTTAGTGATGTGTGTAGTGTAGTGTAGTGATGTTATTGTGTAGTGTAGTGTAGTGATGTTATTGTGTAGTGTTGTGTAGTGATGTTATTGTGTAGTGTAGTGTAGTGATGTTATTGTGTAGTGTTGTGTAGTGATGTTATTGTGTAGTGTTGTGTAGTGATGTTATTGTGTAGTGTAGTGTAGTGATGTTATTGTGTAGTGTAGTGTAGTGTAGTGATGTTATTGTGTAGTGTAGTGATGTTATTGTTTAGTGTAGTGTAGTGATATTATTGTGTAGTGTTGTGTAGTGATGTTATTGTGTAGTGTAGTGTAGTGATGTTATTGTGTAGTGTTGTGTAGTGATGTTATTGTGTAGTGTAGTGATGTTATTGTGTAGTGTTGTGTAGTGATGTTATTGTGTAGTGTTGTGTAGTGATGTTATTGTGTAGTGTAGTGTAGTGATGTTATTGTGTAGTGTAGTGTAGTGTAGTGATATTATTGTGTAGTGTAGTGTAGTGTAGTGATGTTATTGTGTAGTGTAGTGATGTTATTGTTTAGTGTAGTGCAGTGATATTATTGTGTAGTGTAGTGTAGTGATGTTATTGTTTAGTGTTGTGTAGTGATATTATAGTGTAGTTTAGTGATGATATTGTGTAGTGTAATGATGTTATTGTGTAGTGTAGTGATGTTATTGTGTAGTGCCGTGATGTTATTATGTAGTGTAGTGCTGTTATTGTGTAGTGTAGTGTTGTTATTGTGTAGTGTAGTGCAGTGGTGTTATTGTGTAATGATTTTATTTACCCCAAACTACCAATACCCTTCGTTTGCACCTACACACAGTACACAAAGTAAACAATACTATAGATCTCGCCTCCTACACCCTCCTCGTCTCCTACACCCTCCTCGTCTCCTACACCCTCCTCGCCTCCTACACCCTCCACGCCTCCTACACCCTCCACGCCTCCTACACCCTCCACGCCTCCTACACGCTCCTCGTCTCCTACACTCTCCTCGTCTCCTACACCCTCCTCGTCCCCTACACGCTCCTCGTCTCCTACACCCTCTTCGTCTCCTACACCCTCCTCGTCCCCTACACGTTCCTCGTCTCCTACACCCTCCTCGTCTCCTACACCCTCCTCTTCTCCTACACCCTCCTCTTCTCCTACACCCTCCTCGTCTCCTACACCCTCCTCTTCTCCTACACCCTCCACGCCTCCCCACCCCTCCCACCTCCCCCCCCTCCATCTCCCCACCTCCTCATCTCCCCTACACCCCTCCTCATCTCCCCCCACCCCTCCTCATCTCCCCCCTCTCATCTCCCCTCTCCCCTACACCTCCCACCTCCCACCCCTCATCCCCCCCTCTCCTTCTCCCTACACCCCTCCCACACCTCCCCTACACCCCTCCTCATCTTCCCCACCTCCTCATCTCCCTCCCCACCCCTCCTCATCTCCCTACACGCTCCTCGTCTCCTACACTCTCCTCGTCTCCTACACCCTCCTCGTCCCCTACACGCTCCTCGTCTCCTACACCCTCTTCGTCTCCTACACCCTCCTCGTCCCCTACACGTTCCTCGTCTCCTACACCCTCCTCGTCTCCTACACCCTCCTCTTCTCCTACACCCTCCTCTTCTCCTACACCCTCCTCGTCTCCTACACCCTCCTCTTCTCCTACACCCTCCACGCCTCCTACACCAGACTGTATCACTTCCCTGAACCTTCACACACATACACTTACTAAATATACCTGTGTAGTTGTTGCGCTGCGGGGAGGATACGAAGACACTACCGGGTTATTGAAGACACGTTGAAAACTACTGAGAGAAGGAGAGAGAGTGTGGTAGGGGAGAGAGAAAGGGGGGAATGAGAGAGGGAGGAAGAGAGAGAAGGGGAGGGGAGAGAGAAGGGAGGGTAGGTGAAAGAGAGGGGGAAGGGAGAGGGAGAATGAAGAGAGGGGAGAGAGGTGGAAGAGAAGAAGGGGAGGAGAACGAGAAAGAAGGGAAGGAGAGGTTTTGTAATGAGGATTTCTTAAGTTACCCCTGTAGCGTTATTGGTTTTCTATAATGCAGGTATTCCAGCAGCTACTGCCGTGAATAATCTCCACCCCAGCTTCTCTCTCCTGAAGATTGAATTGAATTGAAACAGTTTATTTAGGCAGAAAAATACAGATACAGAATGGATAATAATAACAATATTAACATGGCTGAGCCAGTTGAGAACCTGAGCTCTCTTTAAGGCACCTCATATATACTGTACTACACATTCGTATCAAGATTAACCACCCTAACGCTATTTTGCAGGGGGTGGGGGGTTAGGTTAGGTTAAGTTAGGTTAGGTTAGGTTAGGTTAGATTAAGTTAGGTTAGGTTAGGTTAGGTTAGATTAAGTTAGGTTAGGTTAAGATAGGTTAGGGTATGTTCGGTTTGGTTAAGGTAGGTTAGGTTTGGTTAAGGTAGGTTAGGTTAGGTTAGGTTAGATTAAGTTAGGTTAGGTTAAGATAGGTTAGGGTATGTTAGGTTTGGTTAAGGTAGGTTAGGATAGGTTGGGATAAGGTAGGCTCGGTTAGGTTAAGTTAGGTTAGGTTAAGATAGGTTAGGCTAGGTTAGGTTAGGTTAAGATTGGGTTAGAGATTGGGTTAGGTTGGGTTGGGATGGGGTGGCTCAGTTGTTAAGTTAGGTTGAGTTAAGATGGGTTAGAGATTGGGTTTGGGTTAGGTTGAGATGGGTTTGGGAATTGGGTTAGGATAGGTTGGGATAAGGTAGGCTCGGTTAGGTTAAGTTAGGTTAGGTTAAGATAGGTTAGGCTAGGTTAGGTTAGGTTAAGGTAGGTTAGGGTAGGTTAGGTTGGGATAAGGTAGGCTCGGTTATGTTAAGTTAGGTTAGGTTAAGTTAAGTTGGGTTTAGGTAGGTTAGGTTAGTGTCGTTTTTAACCCAGTTCTTCTTGTATGTAATCACTAGACTTTCTTGCTTGTTGTGTTGTCTCGGTTATTAAGTTTCCCCGCCGTCAGCGCCACCGTCACCCCGGGTCCTTCCAGCAGCTTGTAATAGATTATTTTTCGTGAGTTCTTGTGTTTTGCCATGACCTTGAGGCTTGAGCTGAGGCGCTTAACGTCTGCTGTAGATTTTCACTTTGGTGTGTGTGTGTGTGTGTGTGTGTGTGTGTGTGTGCGTGTGTGTGTGTGTGTGTGTGTGTGTGTGTGTGTGTCGGCACTGTGTGTGTGTGTGTGTGTGTGTGTGTGTGTGTGTGTGTGTGTGTGTGTGTGTGTGTGTGTGTGTGTGTGTGTGTGTGTGTGTGTGTGTGTGTGTGTGTGTGTGTGTGTGTGTGTGTGTGTGTGTGTGTGTGTGTGTGTGTGTGTGTGTGTGTGTGTGTGTGTGTGTGTGTGTGTGTGTGTGTGTGTGTGTGTGTGTGTGTGTGTGTGTGTGTGTGTGTGTGTGTGTGTGTGTGTGTGTGTGTGTGTGTGTGTGTGTGTGTGTGTGTGTGTGTGTGTGTGTGTGTGTGTGTGTGTGTGTGTGTGTGTGTGTGTGTGTGTGTGTGTGTGTGTGTGTGTGTGTGGTCGTCGTGTCGTCGTCCATTAATCTCGTCCGTCGTCGTCGTCGTCGTCGTCGTCGTCGTCATCGTCGTCATCGTCGTCGTCGTGGAAAACATAAAATGATGATAAATATTATGATGAGATATTAACAGCAGTAAGAAAAGACTATATACAGCATATAACTCTAAAAGAAAATTTATTTCCTTCTATTTTCTCTCTCTCTCTCTCTCTCTCTCTCTCCACGCAGGTATTGTAATATATGGTTGAGTTTCTGTTAACATTAATGCAAATTAACATTTTCTATGGTGATGTTTTCAAGGGGGGACTTGGCTGAGGCGGGCAGTGGCAATAGATAGATAGATAGATGGATAGATAGATAGATAGATAGATAGATAGATAGATAGAAAGATATTCGTTCAGTTAGATCGTCATGCAATTTTACAACTATTTGGTGATTCTTTACGTTACAGTGTTTGGGTGATTCTTTACGTTACAGTGTTTGGGTGATTCTTTACGTTACAGTGTCTGGGTGATTCTTTACGTTACAGTGTTTGGGTGATTCTTTACGTTACAGTGTTTGGGTGATTCTTTACGTTACAGTGTCTGGGTGATTCTTTACGTTACAGTGTCTGGGTGATTCTTTACGTTACAGTGTCTGGGTGATTCTTTACGTTACAGTGTCTGGGTGATTCTTTATGTTACAGTGTCTGGGTGATTCTTTACGTTACAGTGTTTGGGTGATTCTTTACGTTACAGTGTTTGGGTGATTCTTTACGTTACAGTGTCTGGGTGATTCTTTACGTTACAGTGTTTGGGTGATTCTTTACGTTACAGTGTTTGGGTGATTCTTTACGTTACAGTGTCTGGGTGATTCTTTACGTTACAGTGTCTGGGTGATTCTTTACGTTACAGTGTCTGGGTGATTCTTTACGTTACAGTGTCTGGGTGATTCTTTATGTTACAGTGTCTGGGTGATTCCTTACGTTACAGTGTTTGGGTGATTCTTTACGTTACAGTATCTGGGTGATTCTTTACGTTACAGTGTCTGGGTGATTCTTTACGTTACAGTGTCTGGGTGATTCTTTACGTTACAGTGTCTGGGTGATTCTTTATGTTACAGTGTCTGGGTGATTCCTTACGTTACAGTGTTTGGGTGATTCTTTACGTTACAGTATCTGGGTGATTCTTTACGTTACAGTGTCTGGGTAAATATGTTACAGTGTCTGGGTGATTCTTTACAGTGCCAACATTTCAGTGAGCGATCATTAGCACATCATATACTACTACCACACTACCACACTACCACACTACCACACACACTCGTATCTAGAACCACACAGTTCTGTCTCTCCCTCCTGCGTGTGGTGGTGGTGGTAATGAATGGAGATGTGTTGGACTGGGACGTCGGCTTTCAACTCTTGTGTTTCATAAGACAAGCCATGGGAATTCGTCACGCCAAGGTAGGTACTCACTGTATTATTTTTGATATTACTGTATTTTTATGTATATATTGCTCAGTATTGTGTTTTGGTCAATACAGTTAAATTTTGTATTTATTAAGCCTAGTGTCTGTATCTGTATTTTAGTATATTTATACGGTGAAGTCTTGCTGTATCACTGTATTTATCTAGTAATTCAAGTGACTTTAATTATATATTTTGTATTAATTTATAATACAAAAAGTACTTGACCAACCCACTGTATTTTGAGGTGAGTTGTAGTTTGCTTTTGTAGTAAATTTCAGTATTTTTTGTAATATAGAAGTTATATTTATCCCATTATATAGTTTTATTGTATTATTTTGTATTTTGGGTAGATTGACGATACAGGAATTCTAGTAAAGTAATTATTTTTTGTACTTTTCTGTATTTAGATTGTTCAGGTGTTAATCCTGTTCTTACCGTGTCTGTGTGTTAGTGTAGTGTTATTATTGTTATTATTTTGTCTATATGCTAGTCTTGTGTTGTTATTTATGCACGTGTTGTGATAGAATGGTTGTGTTGTTGTCTTTACCTCATTTATTTACCTCAACAGCTCGGGTTGTCCTGCAGATCAGCTAAGGTAAGTCTGTACACCAAACGATAACTTGTTACACCGACACACGATATTGTTTAGTTTATTCCCAAGTATTATTTTTCCTAGGATGTATTACACTTGTTTCTGTCTATCTCAAGAATATTTTTTTTCCTTGGATGTATTACACTTGTTTCTGTCATCTCGTTTTTTTTTTTGTTATTGTTTTGTATTCAATTTTTTATTGTTTCTGTCTATCTCAAGAATTTTTTTTCCAGGATGTATTACACTTGTTTCTGTCTATCTCAAGAATATTTTTTTTCCTAGGATGAATTACACTTGTTTCTGTTCTTTGATATGAAAATTAACGAAATACGGCATCTTTCCCGTTGTTTTGATGGATGAATTAGATTAGAATGTTGTTTAAGTTTATAGATGATTATGATGATAGTGAAAAGAGATGTTGAGTGATATCAAGACCGGCCGGCGAGTTGAAGAATTGCTACGGCGAATCTGTTTAATTTAATCTTTTTTGTCATTAATGAATTTTTTGTGAAGATATTTTCCATTGTTTTTATTAATGTTTCGGGGTTTGTTCTTATTGATGATGATTTAAATAGAGATTAATTAACTCCTTACGGCTATACGATTTTAGTGGTTTAAGAGATGAGGTGATAGGGGGTAGGAGGTTGTGTGTGTGTGTGTGGTGTGTTGAGTCTACACTATTATTTGTGTGTGTGTGTGTGTGTGTGTGTGTGTGTGTGTGTGTGTGTGGTGTGTCTACACTATTATTTGTGTGTGTGTGTGTGTGATTATTTGTTTAATAATAATAATAATTAACGGTTTATTGAAAAAGTTCTGCAGCCCGAAGGCTGAAAATATACATTGGACAAAAACGACTTATTACATACAAAGACATGGGGTGGGTGGGTCGTTTAACAAAAGCTTTCATTTCCGAAAGGAGAAGGAACAATGATTGAACATACAAATTATTATAGTTTACAGTTGATGGCCCGGGTCTGGGCTGGTCATGGGGACACCATGTGGTCAGGTGTTCACGTGGTGTAGTAACTCGTCTTCGGGTGTTGTGTGTGTGCGTGTGATTATTTGTTTGTGTGTGTGCGTGTGTTTATGTGTGTGCTGTGTATGTTTATATGTGTGCGTGTATATAAGAACTCAGGAAGAGATGAACAGACAGACAGACAGACAGACAGACAGACCCACTGAAGGCTTAACTCATCACGTTACCTCTGTGTCAACATAAAACAAATAATATATATCACTTCAGATCGTCATGACTCTGAAGCAGATTTACATAATGGTTCATGAATTAACTCGGTTTTAATTTAATCCCTCGTGTGCCAATAACGACATACATAAGCTGCTGCTGCACACTAACCCCCTCTCTCTCTCTCTCTCTCTCCATTGTAGTGTGAAAGGAAACTATAAAGACCATTGTTGTGGTGCTGCCGTTGTGGTGCATAAAGGCGCTTCATTCAACACAAGACCACAATGGTAATAATAAGGTCTTGTGGCGTCTGTTCTTGGCTTATCTTTGGTGAGAGTTATTTAACGTTTCACCTTTGTTTGTATACCTGTACTGTCTATGTATTTTGTTTGTACACCTCTTTCCCCCTCTCTCCCTCCTCCTCTTTCCCCCTCTCTCCCTCCTCCTCTTTCCCCCTCTCTCCCTCCTCCTCTTTCCCCCTCCCTCCCACTCTCCTTTCCCCTCCTTCTGTCTCTTCCCTCCCTCCTCTTCCCCTTCCTTCCTCCCCTCTCCCTCATTTTCCTCCCTAGGTGATGGCACTCAATGGCAGTGGCACCTTGGCACTCTGACACACAGCTGGCGTCTGTGTGACTTCCTGTGAGAGCGAGGACTCACCCTGGCCACACACACACACACACACACACACACACACACACACACATCAAGAGAGGAAGATAAGTGGTTGCGATGAGTTAGTGGTTCCTCAGTGCGTTAGTTTGGATGTCTTGTTTTAGTTTGAGGTCGTCCTTGATATGGTCGACCTTGTTCTGGTCGTCCTTGTTATGTTTGCCCTTGTTACGGTCGTCCTTCATGCGGTCGTCCTTGATACGGTCGTCCTTGATACAGTCGTCCTTGAGATAGTCGTCCTTGATACGGTCGTCCTTGATACGGTCGTCCTTGATACGGTGGTCCTTGATGCGGTCGTCCTTGATACGGTCGTCCTTGATGCGGTCGTCCTTGATATGGGCGCCATTTGTTAGGTGAGGGAGGGGTGAGGGCCAGGGAGGGGGTGGAGGAGGAGGAAGAAAGAGGAGGGAGGAGTAGGAGGAAGAGGAGGAGGGGAGGGAGGGTAGGTCAGGAGGATGGTGTGGTTAGGAAGAAGAGGAGGGAGGGGAAAAGAAGAGAAGAAGAAGAAGAGGAGGAGGAAGGAAGGGGAGGGAGGGTAGGTCGGGGAGGTGGTGTGGTTAGGAAGAAGTGGGTTACTAGACTCGACCTACACCCTGGAGGACGGGGGACGATCCCACCCTACCTGCCCTGCTCTCACTCATAACTTGTACCCAGGAACCTGTAACCTGTACCCAGGAACCTGTAACCTGTAACCTGTACCCGGGGACCTGTAACCTGTACCCGGGGACCTGTAACCTGTATCTGAGGACCTGTAACCTGTATCTGGGGACCTGTAACCTGTAACTGGGGATCTGTAACCTGTACTTGGAGACCTGTAACCTGTACCTGGGGACTTGTAACCTGTATCTGGGGATCTGTAACCTGTACTTGGGACCTGTAACATTGTACCTCGGGACCTGTAACCTGTACCTGGGGACCTGTAACCTGTATCTGGGGATCTGTAACCTGTACTTGGAGACTTGTAACCTGTACCTAGGGACCTGTAACCTGTACCTAGGGACCTGTTGTAAACCCTACCCGGGGACCTGTAACCTGTACCTGGGACCTGTAACCTCCCTCTCTCCCTCGCCTCAATGAGATGACCTCTGGGTATTCCCTCCCTCCTCTTCCCCACCACCCCCTCCCTCTTCACCACTATCCCCTCCTCTTCCCCATCCTCTGCCCCCACTATCCCTCCTCTTTCCCTCAATTATCCCTTCTTCACACACACAAGAAAAGTTTATTTCTGACAATAGTGTGTGTGTGTGGGGGGGGGGGCACTGAGACACCACCGTTGACAACTTAGGTAGAACAGAGAGTTAGAAGGTATGTCTGGTAATGCTTCAGCTTAGAGGGTGGAGTTAGTAAGGGAGTGTTGGAGGAATGAGGGAGAGATGGTGGTGATTGTGGTCGGGGTGTCGGAAGGTTTCTGGCAGCCCGTGAGTGTGTGTGTGTGTGTGTGGTGGTGGTGGTGGTGGTGAGGGTGGTGGGGAGGGTGGGAGGAGAGGGGTACCAGAGCGACATCTAGCTTGGGATGTGTGTGTGTGTGTCACCTGGGCTGCTGCTGGTCTGGTAGTGGTAGTGTTGTTGGCGGCGCGGGGCAGGAGACGTCTTCGTGATACTGCTGCTCTCTTTCTCTCTCTCACTCCTACTCCCTACAATCTCTCACTGGTGGTAGTTCTCAACACATGATTGTACGTGTTGTGGCGATGAGTAACAGTGGTGGTGGCCGTGACTGAGTGCCTTAACGTTATCTACTGAAGTGACGTATCTCCTGAGTGTGTGTGGGAGGCCGTGACGTAGACATTTGGAGGCACTGTACTTGGACCTGGGGCTGGACCTGGGTATACTGTACTGTCACACCTGGTCGCTTGGTATTTAGATATTTCGTCACCATCTGCTGCTGTGTGACCTAGGGAGGGGGGGGGGCGGGTGGGAGTACTCTCTCCTTGTGTGCCTCCGACAGTAGCAGCGGTGAGACGTATTGTGTGATACAGCTGTTAAGTGTCCAGAAAACTCGGCACAATTCACTTTAAGTTGTGGCAGAAGTGAGTGAGTGAGTAACGGACGGAGAGTTGAGTGAGTGGGCAGTTAAGAGGCCGTCACTCGTTCGTAGGTCAGTGGAGTACGTGGCGGCCTTCCCTACCCTACCCTACCCTATCCTGGCGAGGCGTGGGACACATTCCTCACATTGGACGCCGCGTCTCCACACAAACACACCGAGGAGAAATATCCACAATGTATTCTCGGGAAAATCCTTCAACAACCTGAAGGTGTACAGAGTAAAGACCTCGACCCACAAACCCCAGTGTGTCAAACGTCATTCCTGGGTCACTGTGGTGCGATATTGTGCTCCGTGGTGTGGTAAAGTGCCTCGTGGTGTGGTAAAGTGCCTGGTGGTGTGGTAAAGTGCACCATGGTGTGGTAAAGGGCCCCTTGTGATAAAAGGCCCCGTGGTGTGGTAAAGTGCCCCGTGGTGTGGTAAAGTGCCCCTTGGTGTGGTAAAGGGCGCTGTGTCTAGATAAAGGGCCCCGTGGTGTGGAGTGGTCGCGCTGGCTCCTATAATTATTATTCCTCATCAACCTTCCGCGTAGCACCACCACCACCACCACCACAACCATGGGCAGGAGGAAACACAAGAACCACAACAACAAAAAGGTATAGTCCCGCTTCATTACCTGCCTGCTTACCTGTAGAAGACGTTGGTTATAGTACCTGTGTACGTGTGTTCAGATAAGGACGGGGTTTAATGCTGGTGGTGGACATCCGGTGAAGCTTGTGTGTGGTAGACGAGAGAGATGTGGGCGGGGTGTAATGATTAGGATCTATGCCTCTCCTTCTGTCTGTCTGTCTTTCTTTATTTCTGTCTGTCTCTTTTTGTCTCTCTGTGTCTGCCTGTCTGTCTCTTTCTGTGTATTGAGTGATATGTATATTAACGACCCTCCCTCCCTCCCTCTCTCTCTCTATATCTCTTTCTCTCACTCCACTCTCTCCTCCCTCACTTACTCCATTTCACTCCACACTCTTCTTCCTCTCCCTTTACCTCACTTCATTCCCCTCCTTCCCTCCTCTTCCTCATCCTTCCTCACTCCACCGTGTGTGTGTGTGACCTGCACTTTCACCATGATTCTCCGTAATAACTGAGTAACCCTCGTCGCTGTGGGTTTTGCATTCTTACTCGTACACTTCACACACTCGCGTTGTCTTTTGTAAGTTTATTGTAAATTACTTGTCTATTAATTTGTTTACATGTTGGCAACAGTTCAGGGGAGGAGTCACAAGGGATCACCTGAAGATTAGTCTCCCCAGCTTATTTCACCTGTTTATTAAACACCCTGACGCTACCTGGGGAGATTAGGTTAGGTCAGGTTAGGTTAGGTTAAAGTTAGGTTAGGTCAGGTTAGGTCAGGTTAAAGTTAGGTTAGGTCAGGTTAAAGTTAGGTTAGGTCAGGTTAGGTTAGGTTAGGTCCTGTGGTTCGGTGGGAGGTTAGGTTAGTTAGGGTTAGGTTAGGTTAAAGAAGAAGTTAGATTAGGGTTAGATTAGGTTAGGTTAGGTCAGGTCAGGTTAGGTTAGGTTAGGTTAAAGTTAAAGTCAGGTTAGGTCAGGTTAGGTTAGGGTCAGGTTAGGGTCAGGTTAGGTTAGGTTACATCCTCAGGTGACCATGTTCACAGATTCTCTCTCAGACATCAAAAACAAGATAAGCAACGAGTACTTCTCCTCCTCTCACTCTCCTCCCACCTCCTTCTCTCCCACCTCCTTTCTTCCTCCCACCCTCCTTCTCTCCTCCCACCTCCTTCTCTCCCTCCCACCCTCCCCCTTCTCTCCCACCCTCCCTTCTCTCTCCTCCCACCTCCTTCTCTTCCTCCCACCTCTCCTTCTCTTCCTCCCACCTCTCCTTCTTCTTCCTCCTCCCACCTCTCCTTCTCTTCCTCCCACCTCTCCTTCTCTCTTCCTCCCACCTCCTCTTCCTCCCACCTCCTTTCTCTCCCTCCCACCTCTCCCTCACACCCATAAGTATAACCCTCAGTCTGCTTTACCTAGCCTGGGAACACTGCATCTCACCTGACGACACAAACAACTGTGTGAGACAATGTTGAGCGACAGTATGGTGACAGTATGGGTATAGTGACAGTACCGGGTATGGTGACAGTACCGGATAGTGACAGTACCGGGTATAGTGACAGTACCGGATAGTGACAGTACCGGTTATTGCGACAGTATAGTGACAGCATAGCATATAGTTATGGGTCGAGTCATTTCTATACGACCAGGAAACACCATTATAATGTGGTCTACTGAAGTCGTGGGTCGTTCCTCTCTAGTAGTACAACCCGGAAATACCATTAACCCGACCCGACCCATCCCCGTCTCGCGACACACCAACGCTGAACCAGACCTGTATGACGGGTTTTAGTTAAGTCTTCATCGTGTTGGTTTTCAGTCTGGATATATTATTACACTCGGGGGCAGTAGAGGTGGACGATGAGGGGTGTGGAGGGAGGGTTGGAGGTAGTGTGGGAGGGAGGGTTGGAGGTAGTGGGAGGGAGGGTTGGAGGTAGTGTGGGAGGATGGGTTGAGGTAGTGTGGGAGGGAGGGTTGAGGTAGTGTGGGAGGGAGGTTGGAGGTAGTGGGAGGGAGGGTTGGAGGTAGTGGAGGGAGGGTTGGGGTAGGTGTGGGGAGGGAGGGTTGGAGGTAGTGTAGGAGGATGGGTTGAGGTAGGGAGGATGGGTTGGAGGTAGTGGGAGGATGATGAGGTAGGTGTGGGGAGGTTGGAGGGGAGGGAGGTTGGAGGTAGGTGGGGAGGGAGGTTGAGGTAGTGGGGAGGCTGGTTGAGTTAGTGTGGGATGGTGGGTTGGAGGTGGGAGGATGGTTGGAGGTAGTGTGGGAGAGGTTGAGGTAGGTGTGGGAGGATGGGTTGGAGGTAGTGGGGAGGATGGGTTGGAGGTAGTGGAGGATGGTTGGAGGTAGTGTGGGAGGGAGGGTTGGAGGTAGGGAGGGGAGGTTGGAGGTGTGGAGGGAGGGTTAGGTAGTGGGATTGTGGGTTGGAGGTAGTGTGGGAGGAGGTTGAGGTAGTGTGGGAGGAGGGTTGAGGTAGTGTGGGAGGATGGGTTGGAGGTAGTGTGGGAGGATGGTTGGAGGTAGTGGGAGGGAGGGTTGGAGGTAGTGTGGGAGGGAGGGTTGGAGGTAGTGTGGGAGGGAGGGTTGGAGGTAGTGTGGGAGGGAGGGTTGGAGGTAGTGTGGGAGGGTCATATCTACCAGGTATCATATCAACCAGGTGTCATCTTAACCAGACGTCATATCAACCAAACGTCATATCAACCAGGTGTCATATCATCCTGTAGTCATACCATCCAGGTGTCATATCAACCATGTGACATCAACCAGGTGTCATATCAACCAGACGTCATATCAACCAAACGTCATATCAACCAGGTGTCATATCATCCAGGTGTCATATCATCCAGGTGTCATATCAACCGGGTGTCAAATCATCCATGTGTCATATCATCCGTCATATCATCCAAGTGTAATATCATCCAGGGAAGATTATTACTATAGTTACCCATTCCGTTTTCTCTGGTCGGTCACACATATAAACACACCAACACCTGAGAGTTATGGCGGGAAGTGTATCGGTGACTCGTGTAAATAAATACAAAGTCTCTTCCTTGGTTCTAGTGGTGTGTTATAGGGGGTGAGGGCCATTTGTGTGTACTGTAAGTCGCCTGTCGTAGGTTGTGTCAGCTGGCTCTACACACGCTCCATCTTGTCTATTGATCTGTGCAATCATAGAGTACATACATACACATATATGCCACATATATACAGTACACGCACACATATACATACCACATACAATCATACTTACAGTACATGTACACACACACACACACACACACACACACACACACACATCCTTGATCACCGAAGGGTCAAGACGTTTCTGGAGCTGCTCTGGCGGCTGCCAGGTCAACTGTTATGTTGGCCCATACCCCAACTCCTGAATCCCTCCTCCCCACCGGAATATCAACAAGTTCACGCCAGAAGTTACTATGTCATTTCGTAAAGGAATGGAACCGGTGTTGAACAGTGATGAACAGTGATGAACAGTGCTTAAGCCAGGAAAACAACGCAACAGCAACAGTAATAGCTGAGTATGGTACCCACATGTTTGCTGGTCACTACATCCTTGACCACCGAAGGGTAAAGACTTACCTGGCGCTCCTCTCGGAGCAGCCAGGTCAACTGTTATGTTGGCTCATACCAACTCCCTCCCCTGAACCCTCCTCCCCACCGGAATATCAACATGTTCTCGCCAGAAGTTACTATTTCATTTAGGAAAGGAATGGAACCAGTGTTAAACAGAGGTGAACAGTGCTTAAGTCAGTGAGAACAACTCAACAGTAACAGTGGTACCCAAGTTGACCTTCACACAGTGAGGTCCCAGGTACCCAGTGATAACGGCCCGTGAGACCCAACTACCAGCGATGTGTTAATCCGTCTACGATAGGAAGGCCTGGAACCACACCTCACTCATATAACACCATCTGTGAGGGAATTACTACACCACGTGAGGCCCCTCATAACACCATATGTGAAGGAGTTACTACACCACGTGAGGCCCCTCACAACACCATCTGTGAGGGAATTACTACACCACGTGAGGCCCTCATAACACCATATGTGAAGGAGTTACTACACCACGTGAGGCCCCTCATAACACCACCTGTGAGGGAATTACTACACCACGTGAGGCCCCTCATAACACCATCTGTGAGGGAACTACTACACCACGTGAGGTCCCTCCTTACACCATCTGGGAGGGAGTTACTACACTACGTTTTTGCTGTTCAACACCTACATTAATCTGTATGTTCACTGTATGTTCCTTTACCTTTCTCTAACGAAGGCTTTTGTTAAACCACCAATGTATGTAATAAGTCATTTATGTCCAATGTATATTTTCAGCCTTCGGGCTGCAGAACTTTTTTAATAAACCGTCAATTATTATTATTATTATTATTATTATTATTATTATTACACCTCAGTCCATGTCACTTACGTCACCTCCACTGTATACATTAATCTGTGTGTTCACTGTATGTTCCTTCTCCTTTCTCTAATAAAAGCTTTTGTTACCCGCCCCCCTCCCCCATATTTTGTATTTAATAAGTCATTTATGTCCAATGTATTTAGGCGCGAAACAGGTAAACACTGGTTTGGAAATAGATTAGTGGATGAGTAGAACAAGTTACCAAACACCATTATTAGCTCGAATACGCTGGATAGCTTCAAACACAGGTTGGATCAATATATATGAGTGATAGGGGTTGGGTGTAAACTGTTAATTATTATTATTATTATTGATTTATTTATTTACACACACGTACGTTCTGTTTATGCGATGTGTCTAGTGAAAGTTTTCTGTACTGCTACTTCTGTGTGTGTGTGTGTGTGTGTGAACATAAGAACATAAGAATGGAGGAAACTGCAGCGGGCCTATTGGCCCATGCTGGGCAGTCCCGTTTACACCCAACCCCTATTGCTTATATAATAATAATAATAATAATAATTAACGGTTTATTGAAAGAGCTTGGCAGCCAGAAGGCTGAAAATATACAGTTACATATTTGGGGAATGGGTTACGAATTACAAATAATATACAAGTAACATAAGTGACACAAATAAGACATATAATAACTAGATGGGGTAAAGCTCAAACTACAGTTCATTTCAACATAGTGACAGTGCAAGGAGTAGTGTTTACTGGGAGTGAATACACTGGTTTATGACAAGTTATTGATAATTTTTACAATGGTTGGTTTCCAGGCTGTTCTTATAGCGGTGATCAGTTCGTGCACGTATGGGCTGGATGCGGTTGTGGTGTCGAACAGCAATTCCTCGGACTAGGGATCTCAGGTGGTGGTAGAGTCGGTGTGGCGATGTGGTGGCGGCTTCTTACCAGAATTTACGGGTGATTGGTAGTGATGGTCAGTGAGTCGAGGGTCGGTGTGTTGAGCTATACGATGTGTATGGTACAGGAGGGAAGATAATCTTGCATGCCCTCTTGCACCTAGGTGTTTACGTTGTGTGGCATTTAGGGAGGAAGACCAGGTGGGGGAGGCATAGGTGAGCTTGGGAAGTATGAATGTTGTGTAAACACTGAGGAGCTCGTGTGCAGGAACTCCGAGGGACTTGAGTCGGCGGAGGAAGTGGAGACGGAAACTGGAGGATTTGATAACTTCACTGACGTGTGGTTTCCAATTTAGTTTGTTGTCTATAAGCATCCAACCTATGTTTGAAGCTATTCAGCGTATTCGAGTTAATGATGATATTTGGTAACTTGTTCCATTCATCCACTACCCTGTTTCCAAACCAGTGTTTACCTATTTCATGCCTAAATCTAAATTTGTCTAATTTAAAACCATTGTTACGAGTTCGCTCCTGGTTGGATAGTTTGAGTACCTTTGTAATGTCCCCTTTGTTTAGCCCTGCCTTCCACTTATACACCTCTATCAGGTCGCCCCTCGCTCTACGTCTCTCGAGGGAGTGCAAATTAAGATGCGTTAACCTGTCTCTGTACTCAAGGTTCCTAATGCCTGGGATTAGTCTTGTCATTCTCCTCTGAATTCTTTCCAAGGATTCTATATCCATTCTGTAATACGGTGACCAGAACTGAACTGCGTAATCCAGGTGTGGTCTCACAAGAGCAAGATACAGTTTTAGGATGACCTCGCTAGTCTTGTAACTAACACTCCTTTGTATGAACCCAAGTACTTTATTAGCCTTGTTACGAGCAAAAACACATTGTTTACTTGGTTTAAGGTTCCAACTTAACATTACTCCTAAATCTCTCTCGCAGTCGGATTTCTCTATGGCATCGTTGTTCATCTGGTATCTGGTTTCCCTGTTTGCATCTCCTATACTGAGTACTTTACATTTGTCCACGTTGAATTTCATCTGCCATTTTTCAGACCATTCGAAAAATTTGTTTAGATCTTTCTGTAGTTTTGCGGAGTCCTCGTCAGATTTATTAACACGTCCTATTTTAGTGTCATCAGTAAATTTGCTTATGTTGCTGTCTATGCCGATATCTATGTCGTTTATGTATATAATAAATAATAATGGTCCAAATACTGAGCCTTGGGGAACTCCACTTGTGATGTTGCTCCAATGGGACTTAATGCCATTAATGCTCACTCGCTGTTTCCTGTCATGTAACCACGCCCTAATCCATTTAAGGATATTACCTTTGATGCCATGTGCTTCTACCTTTCTAATTTGTCTTTCGTGGGGGACTCTGTCGAAGGCTTTGCTAAAGTCGAGATATACCACATCATAATTGTGCCCCTCGTCCACCGATTCGAAAACTGATGAAAAGAATGTTAATAGATTAGTTAGACATGAACGTCCGTTTGTGAAGCCATGCTGGGAATCATTGATCAATCGGTGCTTCTCCAGGTGATTTCGAATAGAGTTTGAAATGATTGCTTCCAGTAATTTGCCTACTATTGATGTTAGACTGATTGGGCGGTAGTTAGAGGATAGTGATCTATCCCCCCTTCTTGAAAATCGGTATTACATTCGCTATGCTCCAGGATTCTGGTACTACACCTGTTTTTAAGGACATGTTAAACAACTCTGCTAAGGGCATACTAAGCTCTTCCTTACATTCCTTTAATACTCTGGCGAATATCTCATCGGGACCAGGTGACTTATTTGGCTTTAGTTTGTCTATTTGCTTACTAACATCGCTACTACTCACTACTATCTCGCTTAATTTGTTTTCTTCACTATCCCTGGATAGAGTCGGCGCCTCGGGTATCATGTTTAAATTTTCGTGGTGAAAACTGTTGAAAAATATTTATTCAAATTATTGCTCATTTCTCTGTCGTTATCAGTGAGCTCACCGGTATCTGACCGTATTGGTCCAATCTTTTCTCGTGTTTTAGTTTGATACATTTGGTAGAATCCTTTGGGGTTTATCTTCGCCTACCTTGCTATCCTTACCTGATTATTCCTCTTGGCTTTCCTAATCTCGGTTTTAACCCTACTCGCCAATAGCTTATAATAATCCCGGAGGTAAATTTCGCCACGATTTATCCTTCTACCTATAGCCTTCCTTTGGCCAATGATGTTCCTTAAATAATCATTTATCCATTTAGGGTCATTGTTGTCTGATCTGAGTTTTTTGTATGGTATGTTCTGCCTTTGTGCATTAAGTAACTCATTATTTAAATTGTCGTGGAACTCGGCAATCTCAGATCTTGTTATCAGGTCGGTGTCATCTGTCAGGTTCACGGCCAAGCGCGACACTCCCTCTGTCAGTTGCCTCTTTAAACTGTCAAAGTTTGCCCTTCTGAAATCTGGAATTTTCCTTACGTCTGCCCTGAAAATCTAACTGGAATCTAATTTCTTTGTGATCGCTATTTGCAAGTTCGTTCCCTATCTCGACATTGCTAATGAGGTTTTCTCTGTTTGACAGAACTAAATCGAGTATATTATTACCCCGGGTGGGTTCGGTTATATGTTGACTTAGGAAACAGTCCTGGATCGTCTCGAGAAAATCCTCTGATTCTGAGTTACCTGTAAGGTCAGTCCAATCTATTTGGCCAAGGTTAAAGTCGCCTACTATACAGACTTTGTTGTGTATGGAAGCCCTGCGCATTTCATCCCAGGTAAGTCGCTCATTGTGTGTGTGTGTGTGTGTGTGTGTGTGTGTGTGTGTGTGTGTGTGTGTGTGTGTGTGTGTGTGTGTGTGTGTGTGTGTGTGTGTGTGTGTGTGTGTGTGTGTGTGTGTGTGTGTGTGTGTGTGTGTGTGTGTGTGTGTGTGTGTGTGTGTGTGTGTGTGTGTGTGTGTGTGTGTGTGTGTGTGTGTGTGTGTGTGTGTGTGTGTGTGTGTGTGTGTGTGTGTGTGTGTGTGTGTGTGTGTGTGTGTGTGTGTGTGTGTGTGTGTGTGTGTGTGTGTGTGTGTGTGTGTGTGTGTGTGTGTGTGTGTGTGTGTGTGTGTGTGTGTGTGTGTGTGTGTGTGTGTGTGTGTGTGTGTGTGTGTGTGTGTGTGTGTGTGTGTGTGTGTGTGTGTGTGTGTGTGTGTGTGTGTGTGTGTGTGTGTGTGTGTGTGTGTGTGTGTGTGTGTGTGTGTGTGTGTGTGTGTGTGTGTGTGTGTGTGTGTGTGTGTGTGTGTGTGTGTGTGTGTGTGTGTGTGTGTGTGTGTGTGTGTGTGTGTGTGTGTGTGTGTGTGTGTGTGTGTGTGTGTGTGTGTGTGTGTGTGTGTGTGTGTGTGTGTGTGTGTGTGTGTGTGTGTTGTGTGTGTGTGTGTTGTGTGTGTGTGTGTGTGTGTGTGTGTGTGAATAATATATATAATTAACGGTTTATTGAAAAGTTCTCAGCGAAGGCTGAAAATATACATTGGACATAAATGACTTACTACATACATTGGTGGTTTAACAAAGCCTTCATTATAGAGAAAGGTGAAGGAACATACAGTGAACATACAGATTAATGTAGGTTGAACAGCAAACACGTAGTAACTCCTCCCAGATGGTGTTGGAGGACCTCACGTGGTGTAGTAGTTCCCTCACAGATGGTGTTATGAGGGGCCTCACGTGGTGTAGTAATTCCCTCACAGATGGTGTTATGAGGGCTCACGTGGTGTAGTAATTCCCTCACAGATGGTGTTATGCGGGGCCTCACGTGGTGTAGTAATTCCCTCACAGATGGTGTTATGAGGGGCCTCACGTGGTGTAGTAATTCCCTCACAGATGGTGTTATGAGGGGCCTCACGTGGTGTAGTAATTCCCTCACAGATGGTGTTATGAGGGGCCTCACGTGGTGTAGTAATTCCCTCACAGATGGTGTTATGAGGGGCCTCACGTGGTTTAGTAGTTCCCTCACAGACGGTGTTCTATGAGTGAGGTGTGGTCCCAGGCCTTCCTATCGTAGACGGATTAACACATCGCTGGTAGCTGGGTCTCACGGGCCGTTATCACTGGGTACCTGGGACCTCACTGTGTGAAAGGTCAACTTGGGTACCACTGTTACTGTTGAGTTGTTCTCACTGACTTAAGCACTGTTCACCACTGTTCACCTCTGTTTAACACTGGTTCCATTTCTTTCCTAAATGAAATAGTAACTTCTAGCGTGAACTTGTTGATATTCCGGTGGGGAGGAGGGTTCAGGGGAGGGAGTTGGTATGGGCCAACATAACAGTTGACCTGGCTGCTCCGAGAGGAGCGCCAGGTACGTCTTGACCCTTCGGTGGTCAAGGATGGGGTAATGATATTATTGTGTGTGTGTGTGTGTGTGTGTGTGTGTGTGTGTGTGTGTGTGTGTGTGTGTGTGTGTGTGTGTGTGTGTGTGTGTGTGTGTGTGTGTGTGTGTGTGTGTGTGTGTGTGTGTGTGTGTGTGTACTGGTAGTTGAAGGATATATTTCCCTTTGGACTGAGGCGTCAATAACATTTCAGCTTTTTTTCTTTACTAACTCTAGTAAACTTACAAACATCTTTAAACCCTATTTTCATTTAATCTTAAAATATGTTTCTTTCAATATAGAGACTTGGTACAGGATGGTGAATAAGAGAATACATTAATTCAAACATTTATTATATAAAATATCGTAACATTATTGTCCATGGCTGGCGCTCCACGCCCCTCATCAATTAGCAACGTTTAGAAAAGAGTACAGAGTGGGGATAACCTCTTTCAATGGTTCACGGGAAGCGGGGTCCTCAACTTGTGTGAGATCGACAATCCTGTATAAGCAGTCCGAAAGTACAGAGCAGGCGGAGAGTGTTTCGGTGACTTCGCATACTAGTTTTCCAAAAGAGTAGATGTCCGAGAAGGACGAGGCAGCTTCTCCATACTCAAAATCCGGCGCCATCCAGTAACATCCGTCACCACGGCGCACGGCAGTTCCAGGTGCTGTTGCCATCCCGAAGTCTATTAAGTGCAGCTCGGGTTCTTCTCCTTGGAAGGTGACAGTGATATTATTCACCTTTAAATCGTTATGAATAATATGTTTGTCGTGTATCTCACACAGGGACTCTGCTATTTTAATCAGGGATTTTAATTTCTCTTTTGGTGTGGCAATCTTCAGGTACTTATCATAAGTTACCCCAGTGTAGTCCATTAACACGGCGTAACTCTGGAGACAAACGGCATGGATGCGAGGCGCTCCCCCAGCACCGTCCAGGTGAAGGTGGTAATTGACCTCTTTTGCGAGGTCCTTGGCTATTATGCCCTTATGAGTTTTCATGGCCAAAACCTGGCCTTTATACAGTACCAAGTCCACACACCCAAAAGTGCCGTCCCCGAGCCTGTAGAGGCGAGGGATTTTTTTTAATTCCTCAATATCTAGTACATCGAAAGGGGGTGTGGGGCGTGTTGGGGGCTCGGGAGAGGAGTGGGGAGAAGAATGAGAAGGGGAGTGGGGAGAGGAGTGGGTGGAAAATGGAGCAGGGGGACTCGGATAGGACACCATAGGGACTGGTTGAGGAGAGAAGGACTTTTGTGAAGGATTATGTCGAGTTGTACAGGTCAATAATCGGCGGAGCTGCCGCCACCCGGAGACCAGCTTCTTTCTAATGGAAACCATTTTATGAACTCGTTAACCAACAACTTCTACACACAACGGGAATTTTGTTCATGGGAAGAGAATTTGTAGTAAGCGGTACAGAATATTGTGCCATATAATGTAGGTACATTATAGTGTACTTGTGTACTTGACATAGTGTAGATGATAGTGAAGATGATATAGTGTAGATGATAGTGTATATGATAGTGTAGATGATATAGTGTAGATGATAGTGTAGATGATAGTGTAGATATAGTGTAGGTGATAGCGAAGATGATAGTGTAGATGATAGTGTAGATATAGTGTAGGTGATAGTGAAGATGATAGTGTAGATGATGTAGTGTAGATGATAGTGTAGATGATGTAGTGTAGATGATAAAGCTTAAATTATAGTGTAGGTGATAATGTAGATGATATAGTGTAAAGGGTATTGGTAGTTTGGGGCAAATAAAATCATTACACAATAACATCACTACACTACACAATAACATCACTAGACTAAACAATAACATCACTACACAACACTTCACAATAACAACACTACACTACACAATAACATCACTACACTACATAATAACATCACTGCACTGCACAATGATATAACAACACTACACAATAGCATCACTACACTACACAATAACATCACTACACTGCACCACACAATATCATCACTAAACTACACTATAACATCACTACACTACACTACACAATAACATCACTGCACTACGCTACACAATAACATCACAACACTACACTACACAATAACATCACTACACTACACTAAACAATAACATAACTACACTACACAATAACATCACTACACTACACTAAACAATAACATCACTACACTAAACAATAATATCACTACACTACACAATAATATCACTACACTACTCTACACAATAACATCACTACACTACACTAAACAATAACATCACTACACTAAACAATAATATCACTACACTAAACAATAATATCACTACACTACACAATAACATCACTACACTACACTAAACAATAACATCACCACACTACACAATAACATCACTACACTACACTAAACAATAACATCACTACACTAAACAATAATATCACTACACTACACAATAATATCACTACACTACTCTACACAATAACACATACACTACACTACACAATAACATCACTACACTACACTACATAATAATATCACTACACTACACAATAATATCACTACACTACTCTACACAATAACATCACTACACTACTCTACACAATAACATCACTACACTACACTGCACAATAACATCACTACACTACACTACATAATAATATCACTACACTACACAATAACATCCCTACACTACACTACAATATCAATACATTACACCACACAATAATATCACTACACTACACTACACAATAATATCACTACACTACACTACACAATAACATTACTACACAATAATATCACTACATTACACTACACAATAACATCACTACACTACACTAAACAATAACATTACTACGCAATAATATCACTACACTACACTATAATATCACTACACTACACTATACAGTAATATCACTACACTACACAATAATATCACTACACTACTCTACACAATAACATCACTACACTACACTACACAATAACATCACTACACTACACTACATAATAATATCACTACACTACACAATAATATCACTACACTACACTACACAATAACATTACTACACAATAATATCACTACACTACACTATAATATCACTACACTACACTATACAGTAATATCACTACACTACACTATAATATCACTACACTACACTATACAGTAATATCACTACACTACACTATAATATCACTACACTACACTATACAGTAATATCACAACACTACACTATAATATCACTACACTACACTATAATATCACTACACTACACTAAATAACATCACTAAACTACACTACAAATAACATCACTACACTACAGTACATAATTCAATGTTCCAACCTTCATACTGTGATGTACAACCTCTTACTACGAATTTCACCCCGAATTTTAAATTCATGTCCTCAGTCAAGACCTCAGTCAAGACGTTTACTTTTATATCACATCAAAAAGCAAAATGGAATACACATCTAAGAGGTGTTTCAACTCGTGGTGTGACACACACGGAGTTCGTCTTCTCTCCGTAGATTTTATGAAAACTTCCGACTTTTTTGGAATGACTTTTCCGCTGGACCTAGACGAAGGTACTTACGGGACATGTAAACTTTTACTACGCCCAGGCACCTTCTGGGTAATAAAAACCTTTAAACACACTTTAACAGATCTGTTCCGAGAGGTTCGAGCCCTGTTCATGACCCAGGGCCCAGGCATACAAAAGATCGTGGGGGTGTGCTCCCACAAGAAGGTTCTGGTCACAGAATTCGCCGGCCCCACGGTCGATTATCTCGTCGAAAATAAAATGGTGGACCACAAAAAGGCTATCCAAATACTAGAAGGTGTATTAGAGGTCCTGGTCAATGTACACCAACGAAATTACTCACATAATGACATCAAGATGAACAATATCTGCCTTCAAGACACCGTCTACGGTCAAACCAAAGTCACACTTATCGACTTCGGTCTAAGTTGTGATAAAAGAGAAGAAAACTCTTTCACCACAGTCCCTGGAGACAACGGGTTCCGAGGCTGGATAGCGCCAGAGTTCTGCCAGACCGGGGGCAGTGAAGCTACCGACGTCTACAGTGTAGGTTACCTGGCCACGAGAATCCTGCCTGGAGGTACCTGGCAATATTTGTACCCCAGCGAGCTAAAACTATGGGTCAAGGAGGCCCAATCTCATGACGCAAGCCGCCGACCTTCCCTGGAGCAGGGGTTGAAGGCCGCCCGCAGAGCCCTGACACAGCTGCACCAGTGATCATCCCATTGGGGTGAAGACCAAGCCAAAACCCTTGGGTCATTAATGTCATTATAATTTATGCAATAAATGTTGGACTTATGTATTATTTTATTAACCACTGTGTATCAAGGTTCTATAATGAAGGAACCAAACATAATGTAGTTTTTTTTTTTTTTTTTTTTTTTTTTAGCAGTCCGAGATTTTAAGAATAAACGAAAATAGAGCGTAAAGGCGGAGTCCAAAGGCCATCATACCAGAAAATTTTGAAAAGTGTGACTGGTTGGATATAAGATCTTCCTTCTCCAACTTCCAGACCAGTGTTGGACAAGCGTAGGCTCTTGCACAATACTGTGAGCTAGGTATTTCTAATACCTTCCATATGTGCCATGAGTAACGGAATCGATACTAATATGTCCCCTCCAGTAGCACTTACAGTAAATGATATGTCATATGTAAAAATGATAGTTAATGAAATAATTAACTGAAAACTTTACTTAATTATATAAACTATGAAGCAAACAACGATTTCCAGTCGTAATGAAAAGTGAATTCATTCATTTTCAATAAATATTTTCACTTAAAATTACACTCTGGTTGGCTTTCTATTTACAAATGTGTCTCATATATATATATATATATATATATATATATATATATATATATATATATATATATATATATATATATATATATATATATATAAAACAAAGAAGTCTGTGTGTTTGTGTGTCCGCACGAGAATCTCAGAAACTACTTTACCGATCTGTAGTGATGATGGATGGTGTTATATGTAGTGATGATGGATGGTGTTATATGTAGTGATGATGGATGGTGTTATATGTTGTGATGATGGATGGTGTTATATGCAGTGATGATGGATGGTGTTATATGTAGTGATGATGGATGGTGTTATATGTAGTGATGATTAGACAATAAAATAATAACAGTTTAATGCTAAAAAAATATACTTTGCTGTACCGTTGTAGTGAAAAACACGGTGGAACTTACATACACAGTTAATGAACTATTGATGGAAGAAGAAGTTTTGGGGACTGAAAAATGAGACAATGTGGAGCCTCCCGGAGGGTGGCGTCCTACCGTGGCCTTGCGGATGATTCTGCTAGTTCATAATATGATAAGCACAAGTATGAACAACGTGTGAACAGTATATTGCTACTACCAGTATGTCACCACAACTACTGGTGACTAATTTTGCCCAATGATTTCTGTAAGAGAATTATTCCAGTCCAAGGCAATGAGGGTTTAAGAATGAGATTTTTTTTCTTTTAGATTTGTAGGAATATTACCGACGCGGACCTTAAGCTAATATGCTGGTCCACCCACTGCTGGGATAAAATACCAGCGTCTTTTTGGTTAACTGTACATCTCCACCACTAGCGTGGGGGGGATGCTCGGTAAGAAACTGTTGGGTTTCTTGAGAGTGGTTGGTGGTTAGCATTTTGGCAACCTTCTCTGCTGTGATAGGGGGTTGTATGTTTCTCCTAGCTAATTGTGTTCCAGGGCACTCTATGAGGTAGTGCTGCAGTGTTTTCTCCTCCGCTGTCGCAGGTCTTGCATATCCGCCGCTCTGCTGGTACTTGTACAATTATTTCCCAGCTGCATGGGTATCCCAGTCTCAGTCGGTGGAAGTTGACTTCTTCCCTTCTTGTTATATCCTTCATCAGTGGTGGTCTCTCATAATCCGTGACCAGATAGTACCACCTGGCCGATCATGATACTTGTGTTAATCTTCTATGTTTGTCTATTTTCCACTGGGCAGTTCGTGTTATTGTGGTCTTCTTTATCTGCTCCTGACTGGGCGGGATGTTCATCTCGATGTTTCGCTGTCCTAAAGCAGCCTTGGCAGCAGCATCAGCTCGTTCATTCCCTGGGATTCCGATAAGACTAGGCATCCAGTTAAAGAATGAGAGGAAAGCGCGGCTCTCTTCAAGAGTAGCCCGTGTGTACTCTGGTGGGTTACCAAACACCCTTTGTCAGTCCGATTTTTACCCCGGGTAAAGCCCGCCATCTAGTGCGTGAGAAAGGTACTAAATTAGAAAACAACTCTGGAGTAACTGCTTTAAAACTCGTGACCCTAATCCTTGCCTATATAGTCTAGGGAAATCAGAGAAAAATGAGGGTCAACCCCCAACAAATTGCAATAGTAATGTAACCAGTATTATTTAACTCAGTAATGTGTCTGAAATAACATAGGAAAAGTATAATTAAATCCAAGTATGGGAACAGTGCCAACTAGGCATTATAGTGTAGTGTAGTGATGTTACTGTGTAGTGTGGTGATGTTACTGTGTAGTGTGGTGATGTTATTGTGTAGTGTAGTGATGTTATTGTGTAGTTTAGTGTAGTGATGTTATTGTGTAGTGTGGTGTAGTGATGTAGTGTAGTGATGTTATTGTGTAGTGTAGTGTTTTGATGTTATCGTGTAGTGTAGTGATGTTATGTAGTTTAGTGTATTGTTTTGATGTTATAGTGTAGTGATGTTATGTAGTTTAGTGTAGTGTTGTTATGTAGTTTAATGGAGTGATGTTATTACGTAGTGTAGTTTTGTGATGTTATGTGAGGTTCAGTTAGGTTAGTGTTAGGTTTGATTTGGTTAGGTTAGGTTAGTTTAGACGATCTGATGTAATGGAGGCGAATAGTTCTTTTTTGTGATTGGCTCCTGTGCTGCCCTGAGCATCTTAACACAGTGGTGCAGGAGCCAATGAGAATCCCTGAAATAGTCTACTGAGGTTGTGAGAGGAGCAGTATGATAGGAGCAGTGTGAGAAGAGGAGCAGTGTGAGAAGAGGAGCAGTGTGAGAGGAGCAGTGTGTGAGAGGAGCAGTTTCTGAGGGGAGCAGTGTGTGAGAGGAGCAGTGTGTGAGTAGAGCAGTGTGTGAGAGGAGCAGTGTGAGAGGAGCAGTGTGTGAGAGGAGCAGTTTGTGAGGGGAGCAGTGTGTGAGAAGAGCATTGTGTGAGAGGAGCAGGGGAGGGAGCAGGGAGAGAGCAGTGTGGAGAGGAGCAGGGAGAGGAGCAGTATGTAGAGGACAGCTCTGTGAGAGGAGCAGGTGGAGGGGAGGAGAGGAGAGGAGGCATGGAGGGGAGGAGGAGGAGAGGAGCAGGGAGAGGAGCAGGGGAGGAAATAGCTAGAGAGGAGAAGCTTAGAGAGGGGGAGGAGTAGCTAGAGGAGGCAGTGGAGAGGAGTAGTGTGAGAGGAGCAGGGAGAGGAGCAGTGAGAGGAGAAGAGCAGTGTGTGAGAGGAGCAGTGTGTGAGAAGAGTAGCGTGAGAGAAGAGCAGTGTGTGAGAAGAGCAGTGTGAGAGGAGCAGTGTGTGAGAAGAGCAGTGTGAGAGGAGCAGTGTGTGAGAGGAGCAGTGTGTGAGAGGAGCAGTGTGTGAGAGGAGCAGTGTGTGAGAGGAGCAGTGTGTGAGAGGAGCAGTGTGTGAGAGGAGCAGTGTGAGAGAGGAGCAGTGTGTGAGAGGAGCAGGGAGAGGAGCAGGTGTGAGAGAGCAGTGTGGAGAGGGAGTAGTGTGTGGGAGGAGGGAGAGAGCAGGTGAGAGGAGTGTGGGAGAGGAACAGTGAGAGGGAGAGGGGAGAGGAGTGGTGTGTGAGAGGAGCAGGGGAGAGGAGCAGGAGAGGGAGTAGGTGAGAGGAGTAGGGAGGGAGAGGGAGCAGGGGAAAGGGGAGCAGTGTGTGAGAGGAGCAGGGAGAGGAGCAGTGTGAGAGGAGTAGGGAGAGGAGCAGTGGAGAGAGCAGTGTGTGAGAGGAGCAGTGTGTGGAGAGGAGCAGTGGAGAGGAGCAGTGTGTGAGAGGAGCAGTATGGGCTGACGTGCATAGCGAGAAGGTTAAGGCATCCTTGTATTATATGTCTCGACGTGTTAAGACAACTGATGTATTTAACTTTCAACCATCTTTATTTATTCCTTAAAAGATGATGGTTACGTCTTGGGTTGTAAAAGGTTAAAGACTTTGTGGAGCTCTCAGCGGTAGGTGTTGATGATGCAGTTAGAACAGGTGTGATGTATTGATGTAGATGGTACAGGTGGTGCGACGGGTAGTGGTGCTGGACGTTTGATAAGGTCGTGCAGGTGGTGGCTAGTACAGGTGAGAGAGAGAGAGAGAGAGAGAGAGAGAGAGAGAGAGAGAGAGAGAGAGAGAGTGTGAGTGTGTGTGTGTGTGTGTAGGGGCTCGCCTGACCACCGGCCATGAGAACCTCCCCTCCCTCCCTGCCGCCGCCGCACCTGGCCGCATATTTCAACCTTTTCATCCTACTTTTTGTCCAATATTTGAAAGCAGTGCCTCTCTGCCTCCTAATTTACGTGTGAACTGACTGCCTGGCTGGCTCCTGGTTCCTGAAACATTCTTCATCACCATGTGGTTATAATGAGTTAGGTTAGATAAGGTTAGGTTAAGTTAGATTAGGTTAAGTTAGGCTAAGTTAGATTAGGTTTGGTTAGGTCAGGTTATGATAGGTTAAGTTAGATTAGGTTTGGTTAGGTTAGTTTAGGCACAACAAAGTGAAGTTAGTTGACCTATGGAGATTAGAAGTGGTCCATTTGGGCGTGTGAATCTCCGCCCATGGCTTGATCTGCAAAGGAGGAACTACGCCCATCTCTGTAGGTCACCCACGCCCATGATGGGGAGCACGTCAGGTGTTTTAATGAGCGGAGGTGGAGGCGGAGAATGGGTGATCACACATACTGTATACCTGCTTCGTCTGACGTAAAGAGATGTAGACCTTAATGTGACCTGGCGACACACACAGGAATAATAAATCTTCTGTGTTACAGTAACGCAGCGGTCAGGAAGTCGATAGTTATGAAATATTGTTGGTGTGTGTGTGTGCGTATGTCTACCCAGCAGTAAATAGGGACCTGGATGTTAATCGATTTGCGGATCGTGTTCCGGGGTAATGGTTAGCCGTGCAGTTGGGGAGTTGTCCGGTCTTCTCGGACTATTCCTTGACAGTGGATCACGCAACTCGTGAACTTAGGGTGTGGTTGTTGTGTTGGCCACAGCTTCTACACCTAAGACAAATTCATGCCTAGGTGGCCCTTGGGCCAGCCGTCCTCGTTACACGAGGGCCAGCCATTATTATCATATGTGTCTGTTGTCCGTGTGTTAAGGTGTGTGTGGGGGCTGAGCAGGTACCAAGATGGAGGGACAATACCAAGGGGGTCCGCCCAGTCTAGCGGCCTTCCTCACCTCCCTCTACAAATAACTACCGAGAGTTAGGTGATGAGGGGATGAATGTGAGGGAGGGGTGATGGAACAATAGCTAGGGTGTTGGTCTCTCGCTCTGAACACCTGACAACACCTGGTGGGGGTGGAGGGATCTGAGCAGCGACAACACCTTGATAAACTATAAGACATTGTAGTGAAATATTTTATCATGCAGAAGGGTGAATACCTAACCTAACCTAACCTAAACCCAGGTATCATTAGAGTGTTTAATCTTCATGTGATGGCCATAATTTAAGCCTCTCACTGCTTGACGTTTATTATTATTAAGCTAAATACAATAATATCGTCTGGGTGTATAAGAGCATTGAAAGGATTAAGTATACATTAAAATCACACACACACACACACACACACACACACACACACACACACACACACACACACACACACACTCTTCCCACCTTCATTACGTTAAAATATTGGGCCAGATTTGTGCTCAGTGAGGAGGAAAATTTGCGCCTTTCTTTTTCCTCCTCCGATTTACCTTGCGTCAGGTGAGGGTTCTTATTCAGGTGCCCAGATTTTAATATATGGTTAGTTTGAAATCTGGGCATTGAGAAATCATGCCCAGATTTTCATATATAGGCTTTTTAAAATCTGGGTGTATTTTTTTTCGATGAGTGTGTAGAGAGTACTCGTATAGTTAGTATAAGGTGTAGAGGTATAGTTTTGGGAGCACTAATATGTGTTAAAGTGTAGTGTTGTTGTGGTGGTGGTAGTGGTGGTGGTAGTAGTGGCAGTGGTGGTGGTGGTAGTAGTGGCAGTGGTGGTGGTGGTGGAGGTGTGTTGAAGAATGTGACCTCCTTTCCTCTTTTTCCCTCCGTTATCCCTCTACTCCCCTCTCTCCTATTCCCTTCTTCTCCCTCCCTCCTCCCTCCTCCTCCTCCTCCTTCCTCCTCTCTCCCCTGTCCCAGTAATGTCTTGAGGCACTGACCAAGAATGAGAGGGTGGGGTGAGGGAAGGGGGAGGGTGAGGGAAGGGGGGAGGGTGAGGGAAGGGGGGTGGGTGAGGGGGGGGGGGTGGGAAGAGGGAAGGGGGGGAGGTGAGGAAGGGGTGGGTGGAGGGAAGGGGGGGAGGTGAGGGAAGGGGGGTGGGTGGAGGGAAGGGGGAGGGTGAGGGAAGGGGGGGTGATGAGCGCTGCCCCCAATCACAGTGCCAAATAGTAGAGATGCCTCGTGCCGGGTGGTGGGGAAGGGAGGGAGGGAGGGATAGTTGGAGAAAGGAGAGAGAGAGAGGGGGAAGGAAGAAAGGAGAGGGAGAAAGAGAGAAGGAAGGAGAGAGACGGATAAATGGAAGGAAGGAAGGAGAAGCAGTAACAAGGACTCAATAGTTAGTAAAGTAGCTAGACCGGTGAAGGAAGATTCTTGTGTGTTTGTTTATTTGTGTGTGAGATGTCTTTAAGTACCGGCAGGTTGTTTACACTTCACTAAGTCAATGGTGGTTTACTATTTATATATCTGTTTACGGGTGTTTATGTTTCACACACACACACACACACACACACACACGCGCGCGCTCTTGTGACATAGTTGTGTGTTTTGGTGTTTAGAGATAATTGAATGTGTTTTTTCTTGTTTGTTGTTGTCTGTCTTTCTGTCTTATGTGTCTCCGTCTGTCTGTCTCTGTCTGTCTGTCTTTCTGTGTCTTATCTGTCTCTGTCTGTCTGTCTCCGCTTATAACGCCAGGATATAAACTATCACATCGAACAAAGTATTTCTTCCTGAATGTAAGTACTGTAGTTGGGCACTTTACTGCAGGTGTACAGTACAGGTAAGGGTGGTGGGAGGTGTAGTGGTGGTGTAGGAGGGAGGGAGGTGTAGTGGTGGTGTAGGAGGGAGGGAGATGTAGTGGTGGTGGTGGTGTAGGGAGGGGAGGGAGGTAGTGGTGGTGGTGTAGGAGGGAGGGAGGTGTAGTGGTGGTGGTGTAGGGAGGGGGAGGTGTGGGAGAGGGTGTGTGGTGGGTGTAGGAGGGGAGAGGTGGTGTAGGAGGGAGGGGAGGTGTGTGGTGTAGGAGGGAGGGAGGTGTGTGGTGGTGTAGGGGAGGGGAGAGGGGGTGGGGAGGGAGGGGAGGTGTAGGTGGTGTAGGAGGGAGAGGTGTAGTGGTGGTGTAGGAGGGAGGAGGTGCAGTGGTGGGAGGGAGGGAGGTGTAGTGGTGGTGGAGGGAGGGAGGTGTAGTGGTGGTGTAGGAGGGAGGGAGGTGTAGTGGTGGGTGTAGGGGAGGGAGGGGAGGTAGTGGTGGTGTAGGAGGGAGGTGGGGAGGTGTGGGGGTGAGGGGAGGGAGGGAGGTGGTGGGTGGGAGGGAGGGGTGTGGGGAGGGAGGAGGTGTGTGGTGGTGTGGGGAGGGAGGGAGGTGGGGGTGGTGTAGGAGGGAGGGAGGTGGGGTGGTGGTGTAGGAGGGAGGGGAGGTGTAGGGGTGTGGGAGGGGAGGGGAGGTAGTGTGGTGTAGGGAGGGAGGGAGGTAGTGGTGGTGTAGGAGGGAGGGAGGTAGTGGTGGTGTAGGAGGGTGTGGTGTAGTGGGAGGGAGGTGGGGTGTAGGAGGAGGGAGGTGTAGTGGTGGTGTAGGGAGGGAGGGAGGTAGTGGTGGTGTAGGGAGGGAGGGAGGTGCAGTGGGGTGGTGTAGGAGGGAGGGAGGTGCAGTGGTGTAGGAGGGGAGGAGGTGTAGTGGTGGTGTGGGAGGGAGGGAGGTGTGTGTGGTGTAGGGTGAGTGGGGGGGTTAGGGGAGGTGGGAGGGAGGTGTAGTGGTGTGGGAGGGAGGAGGTGTAGTGGTGGTGTAGGAGGGAGGTGTAGTGGTGGTGGTGGGGAGAGGGAGGGGAGGTGTGGTGGTGTAGGGGAGGGAGGGAGGTAGGGGTGGGGAGGGAGGGGGGTGTAGGAGGTGGGAGGTGTAGTGGTGGTGTGGGGAGGGAGGGAGGTGTGTGGTGGTGTAGGGGAGGGAGGGAGGTGCAGTGGTGGTGTGGAGGGGAGGGAGGTGTAGTGTGGGTGTAGGGAGGGAGGGAGGTGCAGTGGTGGTGTAGGGAGGGAGGTGTAGGGGGTAGGAGGGAGGGAGGTGTAGTGGTGGTGTAGGGAGGGAGGGAGGTGCAGGGTGGTGTAGGAGGGAGGTGTAGTGGTGGTGTGGGAGGGAGGGAGATGGTGGTGGTGTGGGAGGGAGGTAGTGGTGGGTGTAGGAGGGAGGAGGTGTAGTGGTGGTGTAGGAGGGAGGGAGGTGTACTGGTGGTGTAGGAGGGAGGGAGGTGGTGTGGGGAGGGAGGAGTGTAGTGGTGGTGTAGGAGGGAGGGAGGTGTAGTGGTGGTGTAGGGAGGGAGAGGCAGTGGTGGTAGGAGGGAGGGAGTGGTGGTGGTGGTGTGGGAGGCGAGGTAGTGGTGGTGGTGGTGTAGGAGGGAGGTGTGGTGGTGGTGTGGAGGCTGGAGTGGTACATTGTCATCAGCGTCATGGGTGTCAATGAACTTTTCTGGAGGTGTAAAACAGAAGTGTAAAAAAAATGAATAAAAATGGCGAATTTATGTCCTCAAACACTCTTAAACTGCAATGAAACTCACCTCAAATTTTCGACGAATATTTTTTGGGGGGTAGACTGGCCATTTCTCCTCCTCCTCCCTCCCTCCCTCCCTCCTCCCTCCCCTCACCATCCATTACTCATTACGAACAACCAAACAGTAACACAACCTAATACATGTATTTATTATTATTATTAATTTAAATCAGATTAATTAATTATTTACAAAAAATAATCAAATCATTTTAGGCTCGTATACCTAAGGTAAACAAACATGGCGGCGGGTCATGTTTACGAGGTAGAAAGGTAGACGCTCATCATAATAATAACTTTTCTATTCCCTGTCGCTTATTTTATTCTATTTTATTTTCCGCGACTGAATATCCTTTAAAAATATAAAAATAATTTCTGGGCACTGCTGAATTAAGTTACACCTATCGTAAGTGGTGTCACGTTGTAGAAAAATGACTTAATTTGTCAGGTATTTTTTTTAATGGCTGGATGACACGTGGTGTATTGGTGACTATAAGCAGGTATGATAATTAGTACACAGGAGGTATAATTAGTACACAGGTGGTATAATTAGTACACAGGAGGTTTAATTAGTAAACAGAGGTATAATATACAGGTATAATTAGTACACAGGAGGTATATTAGTACATGTACACAGGTTTAATTAGTACACAGGAGGTATAATTAGTACACAAGTGGTATAATTAGTACAGGGAGGTTTAATTAGTAAACAGGAGGTATAATAGTACACAGGAGGTATAATTAGTAAACAGGTGGTATAATTAGTACACAGGGAGGTTTAATTAGTAAACAGGAGGTATAATTAGTACACAGGTGGTATAATTAGTAAACAGGTGGTATAATTAGTAAACAGGTGGTATAATTATACAAGGAGGTTTAATTAGTACACACAGGTATAATTAGTAAACAGGTGGTATAATTTGAAACAGGTATAATTTGTAAAAGGTACAATTAGTACATAGGAGGTATAATTAGTACACAATAGGTATAATTAGTAAACAGGTGGTATAATTAGTACACAGGTGGTATAATTAGTACACAGGTGGTATAATTAGTAAAAGGTGATAATTAATAAACAGGTGGTATAATTAGTACATAGGAGGTATACTTATTACACAAGAGGTATAATTAGTACACAATAGGTATAATTAGTACACAGGAGGTATAATTAGTACATAGGAGGTATACTTATTACACAAGAGGTATAATTAGTACGCAGGTGGCATAATTAGTACACAGGTGGCATAATTAGTGTACAGGTGGAGACTGGGTTAGGTAGGTTAGTCTTAGGAAGTATCGTCTCTTATATGGCTTCAAGGAAATGTCTATATGTATGTATGTACCGTTTATCAATAGCTGTCAGTATATATGGAGGGAGTGTCCCAGGTGAGTGATACCTGACAGGTGTATTAGTTCCAGGTAATCTATTAGTCTTATTTTATAATATTTTAATTCATTTATTATGTCAGAGATGTATGTATGTATGTATGTATGTATGTATGTATGTTTTGTGAGGTCACGTGGATGAATAATAATAAATATGACGACAAGTCAATAAAAATAAAAAAAAAAAAATAATAATAATAATAATAATAATAATATAATAACATTTATTATTATTATTATTATTATTATTATTATTATTATTATTATTATTATTATTATTTATTGTTATTATTATTATTATTATTATTATCGCTTTTGTTATTCTTCTTACTCGTTACCTATCCTGTTCCCCACCTCCTCCACGTCTCCTTTCTCTTTTAGTTTCTCTTCCTCCTTCCCTCACTTTCTCTTTGCTTGTCTCTACAGTACTTTTCTCGTTTTCTCTGTGTTTCGTCTTTATCGCATTCTTTAGTATTTTCTTTTTCTCTACCTTGTGTTTCTCTCCTTCATCCTCTTAGTCTCTCACCTATTCTCACTCTTTTTCTCCTCTCCTCATCTACTTCTCCCTCTCTCGTTAATTAGGGCCACACACACCTGTACACGGGGGTCGACAGGTGTGAACAGGGTCACCATCCCACACTGTCAACAAGAAACTCTTCACCCTAAAGCCTAATTTGATCACCGCGTCTCACGTCTCAACGAACTCACAGTTACTCCTTGTTAACCTAACCTAACCTAACCTAACCTAACCTAACCTAGACCACAGTTATATGTTCCCCACTCTCCTGTACTGCTGGAAGGTATGGAGTATAATTGAGGTGTGTGTGTGTGTGTGTGTGTGTGTGTGTGTGTGTGTGTGTGTGTGTGTGTGTGTGTGTGTGTGTGTGTGTGTGTGTTCAGTACGCGAAGGGAGGGTTCATTTACAGGGTACATATTCATGTGTATGGGTGCAGTTATGTGTGTGTGTGCGTCATTATGTGTGTGCGCGTCATTATGTGTGTGCGTCAATATGTATGTGCATCAATATCTACGTTTTAATATGTGTGTGTGCCAATGTGTGCGTGTCAATATGTGTACGTCAATATGTTTACGTCATATATGCGTCATTATATAAGTCACATTATCATCATCATCGTGACGTTTGGCTATATCTTAGTGGCGGATGACTCTAGTGTAAATATATATCAAACTCCGTCATGTTACCGTGACATTGAAACGTAGCGTGAAATTGATGTTGTTGGTTTTACTTTTAGGGGGGTTGGTCTTTGGTGGTGAGTTAAGAACGAAAGTATATAAAACAAGTTGAAGTAGAGTGAAAATACTGCATCCTCGGGTGTAATCAATATATAAACCCTGCACAAAGTTGCCATAATCCTAGAAAATTTACACAGAGACTTTTATCGTTGTGTTGTGTTAAGGTTGGATCTCTGGAGGCAGTTAGGTGGAGAATCAAGCATGGCAGAGGCTGTAGCGTTACCTGGGGGAGAGCTTAATGATCGTGTTCACTTCATAATGAGCGAATGTCTTAATGTATCACTCATGGAAAAAAAACAATGATTACACGTGTGTTCTCAGAGGCGGGTTATGGGATGGGAGGCAGGTGTGTGTGTGCTGTGTAGACACGTAGTCGCCGACAGTTTTGAGTCAGTGTGTGTTGAGCCACGTTACCGTACTGTCACGCACACCAGACGCTCCCGCTGGTGAAAGGCGCTACACGTGACGCCCTTCCGTCCCTCCTCTAGCCTTAGTGACGGACTTAAAATCTAAATAGTGATTATATAGACTGTCTCAGGTCACCTCTCTATCGTTAAAGTGATAGCGGCCTCCTCTATACCAGCCTCCTATGATGGCGTCAGTCACTAGTGTGGAGGAGGACGCAACAGCCTAGTGTGGTTGTGACTTGTCCGTCTGTGTGTTGTTACCTCAGCATGTTCTTGTGTCTCTGTGGCCAGGTGAGATGATGAGAACTTTTAACTAATCAATTCATTAAGTTTAAAAAAATGAACAAAAGTTTCCCAGAATCACATTATGGAAAATGATGCGCGTTGAGTTGTGAAGATTTAAACCCGCTTCTGGGCGTCTAACTGGATAGATCAACGGTGTATGTGTGTCTGTCTAGCGAGTGATGGAGGGAGGGATGTGCTGTTGTGAGCGGTGAAGAGATTGAGGAATAATTGAGGAGGTGGTGAGGTGTTCAAAGCTAGCAGGAACCTTACAAGTGCTGTGACTCATCCTCTCTCTCTCAACGCTCCAGCCCAGAACTACCTGCACCCCCCACCAACCTCTACCTGTACCATCAACCCACCTGCACCCCCACCAACCTCCTGTACCCCACCAACCTCTACCTGTACCCCCACCAACCTCTACCTGTACCCCCACCAACCTCTACCTGTACCCCCACCAACCTATACCTGTACCCCCACCAACCTATACCTGTACCCCACCAACCTATACCTGTACCCCCACCAATCTATACCTGTACCCCCACCAACCTATACCTGTACCCCCACCAACCTATACCTGTACCCCCACCAACCTATTATACCTGTACCCCCACCAACCTATACCTGTACCCCACCAACCTATACCTGTACTCCCCCACCAACCTCTACCTGTACCCCCACCAACCTATACCTGTACCCCCACCAATCTATACCTGTACCCCCAACATAAGAATTTTTCCCTTTTATAGTGACTCGTTTACCCCCTTTGGACGAACAGGAAATCTCACAGATACGTCAAGCGAACACACACACACACACACACACACAGACACACACACAGACACACACACACACACACACACACACAGACACACACACACATACACACACACACACACACACACACACACACACACACACACACACACACACACACAGCCTCGGTCAGCCGTGTTAGGAGGAAGTGACGGTGCTTTAGATTTTGTTATGTACACGTGATAAGTACTGTGTTAAATCCCTTGAGTAAGAAGTTAAATC